>NC_056689.1:39927118-40014618 GCF_018350215.1 Panthera leo | reverse complement strand
GAGTTAAAAATTACTGTAACTTTGTAGCTTATCCAGTTGTTTTTATAATTGGGCTGGGAGATGTATTTTCTTGCCATTTGCTGTCTCTTAAGTGGAAACAGAGATCTTGTTTTTTTAACTTTAATTCCAGTGTAGTTAACACACAGTGTTCTATCAGTTTCAAGTATACAGTATTCTAGTCTTCCGAGATGGGACTTTAGCTCATTATTTTTCAGACTGTTATCTTGTATATAACCTTTTGTAATGGAAGGTGCTCTCTCACATGGATCCCTCCTCAAAGATGTGTTTCTCTATATTTTATTAGGGCACATCGGAGCTGGTCCTAAAGGTTTAGATACCTCTTCCCTGTATATACGGCAGAAACATGAACTGACTCTAATTATAAGGCAGGTATCACAACAGTATGCATGGCTCAATAATAGGTGAAACTCACATTTTTGGCCCTCCATTTGAAACCCCTCCACAACACCTGTCTCTTATCTTTGCCATACATCTTTCACCCTTTCTTAGTTTCCATCGTCTTACTTCTCATTTGTACCTCTCTTGACTGGATGAATTTTGTCCTCTTTTGGGTAACTCTACCAGAAATTCGAATCCTCTCACCTCCAACACTTTCTGGGGCCCAAGTCAGCTAAACCTGACAGCTTTAAAAAAAAATTTTAACAAATTTTTAAAATTTAATAATTTTGTGTATTTTCATTCCAGTACAATGAACACACAGCATCATATTAGTTTCAAGTGTACAATACAGTGATTCACAATTCCATATATTACCCACTGCTCATCATAAGTGTACTCTTTCTTAATCCCCTTTGCCTATTTCACCCTTTTCTCCATCCACTTCCCCTCTGGTAACCATCAGTTTGCTCTCTACAGTTAAGAGTCTGTTTTTTGGTTCATTTCTCTCTCTCCCTTTTTTCCTTTGTTCATTTGTTTTGTTTCTTAAATTCCACATGTGAATGAAATCATACGGTATTTGTCTTTCTCTTACTGACTTGTTTCACTTAGCATTATATTCTCTGACTCCATCCACATCCTTGCAAATGGCAAGATTTCATTCTTTTTGTGGCCGAATAATATACCATTGTGTGTATATTTCACATCTTCTTTATCTATTCATCCATCGACAGACACTTGGGCTGCTTCCATAGTTTGGTTATTGTAAATAACCCTGCAATAAACATAAGGGTAGATACATTCCTTTGAGTTAGTGTTTTTGTATTTTTGGGGTAAATACCCAGTAGTGCAATTTCCAGATCATAAGGTAGTTCTATTTTTAATTTTTTGAGGACTCTCTGTACTATTTTCCACAGTGGTGCTCCAGTTTGCAACCCCACCAACAGTGTATGAAGGTTCCTTTTCCTTCACAGCTTTGTCAACACTTGTTGTTTCTTGAGTTTTTGATTTTAGTCGTTCTGACAGGTGTGAGGTGATATCTCATTGTGGTTTTGATTTGCATTTCCCTGATGATGAGTGACGTTGGGCATCTTTTCATGGGTCTGCTGGCCATCTGGATGTGTTCTTTGGAGAAACGTCTGTTCATATCTCCTGCCCATTTTTAAATTGGATTACTTAACAAATAACCAACAAAAAGGTGATGAATTATGTAAGTACTTTATATGTTTTTGATACTAACCCTTTATTGAGTATGTCATTTGCAAATATCTTCTTCCATTCAGTAGGTTGTCTTTTACTTTTTGTGTGTGTGTGATTTCTTTTGCTGTGCAGAAGTTTTTTATTTTGATGTATCACAATAGTTTGTTTTTGCTTCTGTTTCCCTCTCAGGAGACATATCTAGAAAGATGTATGGCTGATGTCAGATAAATTATTGTTTGTGGTCTCTTCAAGGATTTTTATGGTTTCAGGTCTCACATTTAAGTCGTTAATCCATTTTGAGTTTATTTTTGTGTACGGTGTAAGGGACTGGTCCAGTTTCATTCTTTTGCATTTAGCTGTCCAATTTTTCTGACACCATTTGTTGAAGGACTGTCTTTTTTTCCCATTTCATTCATATTCTTGCTTCATTTGTTGAAGATTATTGGCCATATAATTGTGGGTTTATTTCTGGAGTTTCTATTTTATTCTCTTTATTTATGTGTCTATATTTGTGCCAGTCCCATACTGTTTTGATTACCACTGCTTTGTAATATAACTTGAAGTCTGAAATTGATATCTCCAGTTTTGTTTTCCTTTTTCAAGATTGCTTTGGCTGTTTGGAGTATTTTGTGGTTCCATACCAATTTTAGGATTGTTTGTTCTAGTTCGGTGAAAAATGCTGTTGCAATTTTGATAGGGTTTGCATTAAATGTGTAGATACAAACATTTTATCAACATTTTTTCTTCCAGTCCATGAGCATGGCATGTCTTTCCATTTGTTTCTGTTGTCTTCAGTTTCTTTCATCAATGTTTTATAGTTTTCAGAGTACAAATCTTTCACCTCTGGTTAAGTTTATGCCTAGTTACTCCACTATTTTTGGTACATTTGTAAGTGGGATTGTTTTCTTAATTTCTCTTTCTTTTGTCTCATTATTGATGTATAGAGATGTAACAGATTTCTGTACATGGATTTTGCATCCTGCGTCTATACTGAATTTGTTTATCAATTCTAGCAGGTTTTTTTTTTTTTTGGTGGCATCTTAAGGAATTTCTATACATAGTAATATGTCATATACAAATAGTGAAAGTTTTACTTCTTCCTTACTCACTTGGATACGTTTTATTTATTTTTATTGTTGTCTAACTTCTGTGGCTAGGACTTCCAGTACTATGTTGAATAAATGTGGGGAGAGTGTCTTGTTCCTGATCTTAGGAAAAGCACTTAGTTTTTTTTCCTATTGAGTATGATGTTCACTGTGGGTTTTTCATAAAAAGCCTTTATTATGTTGAGGTATGTTTCCTCTAAGCCTACTTTATTGATGGTTTTTTGTTATGAATGGATGTTGTACTGTGTGAAATCCTTTTTTTTTTTTTTGCATCTATTGAAATGATCAGATGGTTTTTATATTTTCTCTTGTTGATGTGATGTCTCACACTGATCGATTTGAAAATATTGAACCACCCTTGCATCCCAGGAATAAATCCCACTTGATCATGGTGAATAATTTTTTTAATGTATTGTTGGATTCAGTCTGCTAATATTTTGTTTAGGAGTTTTACATCTATTTTCACCAGAGATATTAGTCTATAGTTCTTTTTTTGTAGTGCCTTTATCTGGTTTTGGTATTAAGGTAATGCTGGCCTCATAGAATGAATTTGGATGCTTTCCTCCTCTTCTGTTTTTTGGAAAAGTTTGAAGACGATAGATATTAACTTCTCTTTAAATGTTTGGTGGAATTTACCTATGAAGCCATCAGGCCCTGGACTTTTGATTGTTGAGAATTTTTTAAAAATTTTTTTTTTAATGTTTATTTGTTTTTGAGAGAGATAGAGACAGAATGCAAGTGGGTTGGGGCAGAGAGAGAGGGAGGCACAGGATCTGAACCAGGCTCCAGGGCTCCGAGCTGTCAGCACAGAGCCTGACGTGGGGCTTGAACTCATGAGCTGTGAGATCATGACCTGAGCCAAAGTTGGACGCTCAACCGACTGAGCCACCCAGGTGCCCCAGATTGTTGAGAATTTTTGATTACTGTTCATTTTCATTGCTGGTATTCAGTCTGTTCAAATTTTCTATTTCTTCCTGGTTCAGTTTTGGTAGGTTGTATGTTTCTAGGACTGTATCCAGTTCTTCTAGGTTGTCCAATTTGTTGACATATACTTTTTCATAATAGTCACTTACAATCATTTGTATTTCTATGGTGTAGGTTGTTATTTCCTCTTTTTCATTTCTGATTTTGTTTATTTTGTACAAATATTATTTTGGGCTTTGTTTGTTCTTCTAGCTCCTTTAGGTGTAAGGTTAGGTTGTTTATTTGTGACTTTTCTTGCTGCTGGAGGTAGAACTGTATTGCTGTAAATTTCCCTCTTAGAACTGCTTTTGCTGCATCCAGACTTTAGACAGTTGTGGTTTCATTTTCATTTGTTTCCATGTAATTTTTTATTTTCTCTTTGATTTCTTGGTTGACGCATTTATTGCTTAGGAGCACATTATTTAAACTCCACATATTTGTGCTCTATCCAGATATTTTTTCTTGTGGTTGATTGCTAGTTTCATAGCGTTCTGGTCAGAGTAGATGCATGGTATGACTTTGATCTTTTGAATTTGCTGAGACTTGTTTTGTGACCACATATATAATCTATTCTGGAGAATGTCCTATTAACATTACTTGTAGGGCTAGTTTGGTGCTCATAAACTCCTTCAACATTTTGCTTGTCTGGGAAACTCTTTATTTCTCCTTCTGTTATCAATGATAGCCTTGCTGGATACAGTATTCTTGGCTGGATATTTTTTGCTTTCAGCACTTGAATGTATCATGCTATTCCTTTCTGGCCTTCAAAATTTCTGCTGAAAAATCCACTGGTAGCCTTATGAGGTTTCCCTGTCTTCTTTTCTTTTGCTGCTTTTAAAAGTCTTTCTTTATCACTACTTTTTGCTATTTTTTAATGTTTATTTATTTTTGAGAAAGAGAGAACAGGGGACGGAAACAGAGAGAGGGAGACACAGAATCTGAGCTGTCAGCACAGAGCCCAATGCAGGACTCGAACTCACAAACCATGAGATCATGACCTGAGCTTATGTCAGATGCTTAACTGACTGAGCCACCCAGGCACTCCAACTTTTTGCCATTTTAATTACTATGTGCCTTGGTGTGGACCCCCTTGGGTTGATTTAGTTGGGGGATCTCTGTGCCTCCTAGATCTGGATATTTATTTCCTTCACCAGGGCAAAGAAGTTTTCAGCTATTATTTCTTCAAATAAGTTTTCTGCCTTTGTTTTTTTCTCATCTGGGATCCCTATAATATGAATGTTATTATGCTTGATGGAGTCACTGAGTTCCCTAAGTCTATTCTCATTTTGCATTATTTTTTCTTTCACCTAATCAGCTTGATTACTTTCCATTACTCTGTCTTCCAAGTTACTTATTTGTTCTTCTGCTTCTTCTAGTCTGCTGTTTATTTCCTTTAGTACTTTTTTTTTTAATGTTTATTTATTTTAGAGAGACAGACAGACAGACAGAGCGGAAGTGATGGAGGGGCAGAGAGAAAGGGAGACACAGAATCTAAAGCAGGCTCCCGGTTCTGGGCTGTCAGCACAGAGTCCAATGTGGGGCTCAAACCCATGAACCATGAGATCATGACCTGAGCCAGTCAGATGCTTAACTGACTGGGCCCCCCAAGCGCCCCTCCCTCTAGTGTTTTTTAAATTTTATTTATTGTATTTTTCTTCTCTGATTTTTTAAATCTCTTTGTTAAGTGTCTCACTGATGTCCTCCAGTGAGTATTTTTATAATCATTACTTTAAATTCTCTATCAGGCGTATTACCCATCTCTGTTTTGCTTAGGTCTCTTGCTGTGGTTTTGTCCTGTTCTTTCATTTGGGACATATTCCTCTGTCTCCTCATTTGGTCTAACTCTTTGTGTCTGTTTCTATGTGTTAAGAAAGCCAACTATGTCTGCTACGCATGAAAGTAATGGCCTTATGAAGAAGAAGTCCTATAGTGCCCTGCAGTGCAGTGTCCCCTGTTCACTCCAACCTGTCTGCTTCAGGGGTGTCTCCTCGGTGTGTTGTGTGCAGCCTGCTGTTGTGGCTTGACTGCCTTTTCCATCAGTCCAGTCATCTGCAGTGGTTTTCATTGCCTGTTGTGGGCAATGTATGGTCTCTGTGGTGTTAGTGGGCCAGCCTGTGCTGCTATACTGGTACAGCAGTACTGGTACTGCTTTAAACTTGAGTTTAGTCAGATCAGGTGTTTGCCAGAGATGTAGTAGCACCAAATTGCAGGGTGCTTTCCCTGTGTTGTCCTCTGAGAGGTTTTCACTGGTGGGCAGGGCCTGCAATCAGACCTGTTGTCTGCCCCCAACCCACTGTTGGGGCTGCAGTCTGACTAGTGTGTGTAGTTATTTTCCCCTATTCTGATGGGGCTGTTTGCACACTGTCAAGTTCGTGGCCATGGTTTGAATAGGCTCCAGCCAAGAGTGTGGTGGAGGCAGCAAGGCATGCAGTGCTCACATACTGTACGTGTTGGTGAGAGAGGACATGCTGCCACCACCAGCCCGGGTTGGCTGGGGCAGGGTGCACAGTTTTCACAAGGTGCACACTGGTCTGCTGTGAAATGAGACCTGCAGCCATCACCACCAGGACCAGCTGGAGTGGATTTGCAAAGTGTGTGTGGACAGGGCATGCAGTTTTAACAAGGTGCTTGCTGCTTGCTGGTCTTCTGATTTTTTTAAATTCCAGGCTTTAAGTCCCACTGGTTGTAAGAACTTACAAAATTTGGCCCCTCTATTTTTCAAAGCCAAATGTTATGGGGACTTGTCTTCCCTGTGTGGTCTTCCTGATGTGAAAGTCTGTTCCTCTCCCCTCCGTGCCCATGAGTCCCTCCTTCCCACAGACAGCCCTCAATCCCTTTAGCTGCCCACACTGCACATCTTCTCCCTTCCTACCCTCTTAGAGTGGCCTCTCCTCTACTTTTAGTTGTGGAATTTTTCTGCCACACTTCAGGGCATTTTCTGGATTATTTACACCGATATGAGTGTTATCTAGTTGTATCTGTAGGACAAGGTGAGCTTCGAGCCTTTCTACTCTGCCATCTAACTAGCCTCCTGAGAGCTATTAAATTACCTTTCAAATATTTTTACTTAAGTGCTAATAGAATAAAGAATCTTACAATATACAAGTTAAATTAGTCTTTGAGTGTTTTTGAACACCTCTGGTGTGTCTGACTTCATTCAAGATGCTTTAGACACAGTGGTAAACACATCACTGTTTTTACCATCATAGAATTTATGAACTAAGGATTGGAACTATAAATAACCTCAGGAATTGTGCAAGTATTGTTGTTCTTGATCATATGCATATATAGTCATATATAGACATATAAATTCAATATATATACTCTAAAGAAAGAAGTGTGAGAAGAATGGATTTCTTATTCTAATATGGTAATAATAAATGCATCACTAGTGTATGAAAAATGAATGTGAGACCAAACAAATGCAAAGATATTGAACTTTCCAGCTGTCAAAAAATTCAAGGTAAAATAGTAAGGTAGGATGTCAGTCTATAATAAAACAGAACAAAAATCTCAAACAGAATAACAAGGTCAGGGAATCGATCGCAGTGTTACATAGTTTTTGTGTGTAAACTGGAATAAGCAATTTGGAAACCAATTTAACAATATATTTTAATAATTACGAGGTATTCATATTTTTACTTAATAATTCTATCCCTTTAAATATATAGCAGAATAATTAGTAGAAAATAACGATGTTTGTGAATAAAAATGTTCACTGCATATCTGTCTCTAAGAAAACATAGTATGATATTGTCATATATTATTTTCAATGTAGCAGAATAGCAAAAAGATAAAATTACTTTTATACTTCCTATCCTTCAGTGGATTACTAATCCCTTTTGCAAAGGTCAACACCTTAGCATACTTTATTCATCTGTGATCATAGACACTTGAATTAAACGTCTACCCATAACTTCTTCCCATCAGTTATAAGCCTCTGCATTTCTAATTCCCCTTTAGAGATTCATCCGAGTTTCCTCCTACAAAATGAGGCATTGAAATTCTCTTCTAAAGAAAAATTAATAAAAAAATTTTAGTATTTATTTATTTTGGAGAGAGAGACAGAGTGTGATCAGGGAGGAGCAGGGAGGGGCAGAGAGAGGGAGACACAGAATCTGAAGCAGGCTCCAGGCTCTGAGCTGTCAGCATAGAGTCCCACACGGGGCTCGAACTCACAGACCATGAGTTCATGACCTGAGATGAAGTCAGATACTTAACCCACTGCGCCACCCAGGTGCCCCTCTAAAGGAAAATTTTAAATGAGTGGATATTTTATTTAAATACAACATTTAACATAATTAACAGGGAAGATCTTAAATAGTCACACTCTTCAGTGCTTCAAAAATTATTATGTTTAATTTTTTATGATGTTTAACATGACAAATAATCACAAAGGAAATAATAAAGTTCAATCTCTTTCACCCACGCAGAAACAAAATTCATTTCAATATCAGGGCATTCGTTTTATCTAAGAATGGATTGCATATAATGTAATGAAAAACTGTGTTTTTTAAAATTTTATTTGCCTTGTGTTTTTTCCCTCTAAAGATTACAAATAAAAATAATGATTATAATGTCTGCTAACAAGCTATTTCAACAAAAATTCTACTTCAGAGTCTCTATACCATTTGCAGTAATTTAGCAGATTGAAATAATTATGTTTTTAATGGGATTTGAAAATCATAGTTCTGGTGTTTGCAGCAATGTTTAATGACAATCAGCTATTGTGTACCAAGTGACTTTAAAATTTAAGGTAGCAGATATTAAACAAGTTTACCTATGTAAAATCTGTGTATTATTATCAAATTTCTTGTGAAATTAAAAAGAAAAACTGATTCGTATTTGTGTACAAAAGTTTAGCTTTGCTTTGATGATTTTAGCATAGCTTCTTAGAAAATCACAATAATTGTTAAATAAATAGGGCAGAAAATCGATGTGGATCAATAAATGCTTGCTTTTTGTTGTTTTATTTAGTCTGGGTGTATGTTTTGTAGAAACATTTTTGCTGCCTGGTGGGTAGCACATTTTACTTTCTTTCTAAATGTATTGCTAACATTGATTAAAGATCAATTTAATTCAACAATGAGGGAAACAGCAGCCTACTGTTTAACAGATCCTAATCTACTTTCTCTCTCATTTAAATTTCTCTTTGTACTACAGTGAATTTTATGGATCATTTCTGTAAAGAAGTGTCATCTATTCTGACTACCCCTCTCATAGGTGCTTGAGATAATTGTATCACAGAATTAAAATTATGTTGATATGAATTAAATTTATATAGATTATTATTAATATTTTGAACACTTTTATGGTGCTTCCTAAATTTAAAAGCCCATTAGTATACATATCATTAAAGTATATAATGACACCCAATTAAGATATTGTTAAATAAGTGAAATATTGAATTTTAATAACCCAACACTGTATTTGAAGTATAAAAGGCACTCAGTAAATGTCACTTCCTTTATTTGTTTTCCTGGGTATTATACAACTACAACCACTTAAAGAAAAGAGAAACAAAATATGAAATAAAGAATATAATGTAATAGAAATTTTAATCTTAGATTTTATTTCTCCCTCTTTTATAGCATTTTTACAAAAAGAATTTGTTTTTTGTTATGTTAGTATATAAAATTCTTATAATATGAATAAATATCTTTTGTTTGTTTTGTTCATTATGGATTACTCTATGTTCTATTTTTCTGGAATAAGCTTATATAAAGCAGAAGCATTTTGTTTCTTGAATATTTGGTAGGAATCTCCAGTTACACTGCCAAAGCCCTATATATGTGTGTGGGATGGTATGTTTGTGTGTGAGCATTGTGTTTGAAATACTAAATTTTTTTAAGTTTTTGACTCAGCTTAAGTATGCTGAGAGAGTATTCTAGAGATTTTCTCAGTTCAGTTCATGTAAGTTTTAGACTGTAACTGCTACTCCCACATCTATGAGTTCGAAACTATCTACATTTTAGGTATTTTTAAGAGAGATTATTAACTTAGCTCATGTAAAGAACCTGGATATAATAAAGATTCAGAAAATACTCACTGATAATCTTATCCAGGGGTTAATAAAGATGATGACCTAATGACTTTTTTTTAACCCTTTTATTAAGCAAAGTATATAGGAGCTTATTTATCACTGACAACATAGTAGAAAATAAGGTTCAGGTCGAATGTAAAGCACAGCAAAGATAGTTAACATTCATTGACCACATATTTCATGTAAACCATTTCTTAAACACTGTCTCATTTGATTCCTTCAAGATTCTTTACAACTAACTATTCGAGAGAAGTGGAGATTCTCATTCAAAGTTACACACCCAGTAAGTATTCAGTCTCTATTGGGACCCATATCTGTTGGCTTATGTGTCCACTGTTCTCTCTACTCCCCATACACAATTTTTCCCTCTGCATCACTCAAATGTTGTGCTTGATCTAAAAGGTTAGATAATTCATGGTATGTGATTAGTAAAAATATTATACTAAGTGCAATATATTGTATAAAAAGCAGTGGGCTGGCTTTTTCCTACTAAGTCAACTCAGAAACAAATGCAGGGCTGAGTCTACAAATACATAGTGAGCAGGAATATATTTGAATGAGCATGAGTGAGTAGAGGTTATACATTACTATACTATTTATTATGTCACAGATAATAGTTACCAGACCTATATGTGGTTATTGATCCCATTTTTCTGTTGTCTGTTTCCATACAGGAGACACAATTTAATAGTGGAAAAACCAAGGCTGTGCCAGAAGACCTGAGTTTTGGTCTTTGCCTCTCACTTTTGGTTGGAGTTCCCTGAACAAAATTACTTCTGCTCGTTGAGTCACTAGTTCTTTGATTTTTAACTTAGGGAGTTGAATGAGACAATTTCTAATGCCTAAGTTTACAGTTTTGCTCGAACTGGTGAAATCACCAAACCTTCCTATATTTTTGTTTTCTTGTCACTGCATCATAATATGCCAACTAACAGGTTGTCTGATGACCAAGGAAGAAAAGGATATGAAGAAGATAGGAAACCACTCTATCTTTATAAGCACAACGGAATGAAAACTCCCTTCCTGAAGTTTGAAAAACAGAAACCATGTTCTCCAAAATAACACTGGCACAGCATAGAAGCATAGAAAACAAGCCCTCAGAAACAAAATGGGAACAACAAAAAATTCGTCTTATTCTTACGGTCTTCCTATTATGAGATGGTTTCAGTAAATCGCAAGTCTGAGTCATTAGTACCCATTATTTGGGACAGAATCACACTTAAGTATAATAGAAACTTAATTTTACATGTTTAAAATGTTTTGATGTATAAATATATGAGAAACTGAAGAGCTATCCAGTGATGGGATAATTAAGCCATTTCATCCTAGAAATAATTTTTGGGGAAAAAAATCTGTGCTAAAGCCTCTTCATTAACTATCAATGGATTGCTAAGAATAAATATTAATAAGAAGAAATGCCTGTTACACACATGCTTCTTGTTATTGAAAACAAAGGGAGTTATTTTAGCCAGACTAATGAGAGAAAAAGAGATAAAAACCCATGAATCCCCTCCAAGTTCAGTGAACTTAAAAAACTGAGAATTAAGGAATTAATATCCCATTTTGCCCCTCTTTTAATTCAGATTTTAAGGGATTTGGGGCAGGAAGGGAGTCAGATGTCAATTAGCCATTGATCCATTTTTCTCCTACTTTCTGTATTTTGACATAGTTTCTATTTGATCTGTGAAATCTCATCAGAGAAATGTCTCAATTTCTGTTACATTTTTTATAGCAATTGATGTCATTTAGATTCTTCTGCTGTTTATTTATTAATATGTCTTATTTTTCTGCATTTGTCTTCTTTTACTAATAAATATTTTATTTTGATTTTTTTTAACATGTATTCATTTTTTTAAAATTTTTTTAACGTTGATTTATTTTTGAGACAGAGAGAGACAAAGCATGAACGGGGAAGGGTCAGAGGGAGGGAGACACAGAATCCAAAACAGGCTCCAGGCTCTGAGCTGTCAGCACAGGGCCCAACGCGGGGCTCGAACTCACGGACCATGAAATCATGACCTGAGCCGAAGTCGGCCGCCCAACCGACTGAGCCACCCAGGCGCCCCTAACATGTATTCATTTTTGAGAGATAGTAAGAGACAGAGTGTGAGTGCGGTAGGGGCAGAGAGAGAGGGAGACACAGAATCTGAAGCAGGCTGTAGTCTCTGAGCTGTCAGCACACAGCTTGACTCATGGACTGCGAGATCATGACCTGAGCCCAAGTTGGATGCTTAACTGAGCCACCCAGGCGCCCCAATATTTTTTGAAAGAAGAGAAAGGTTATAGAAGCTATTGCTAATCAAATATTGAACCATAATATGTGTATTTGAGTGGGACTTAATTTTAAAATACTGTCAGTTTTATTTAAATAATCAAATGAATTAAATAAAACATTCCATAGCATTATTTTAATGGTAAAATAACTACAGTTGACATTTAAACAACATGGGGAAAGGGGTGCCAAATGCCTCTCACCCAGGTGAAAATCCATGTACGACTTTTGACTCTCCCAAAACTTAACTATTAGTAGCCTACAGTTGACCAGAAGTCTTATTGATAATATATTCAATTAACACATTTTTAAATGTTGTGTGTATTATATACTGTATTCTGCAATATTGTAAGGTAGAGAAAAAAGAATGTTATTATGAAAATTAGAAAAAAAAGGAAAATATATTTCGGTACTCTTCTGTATTTATGGAAAAAAAATCCATGTATAAGTGAACTTGCACAGTTCAAACCCATGACGTTCAGGGTCAGTTGCAATCTAAATTGAGGAGCAAATAAGTTCTATACTGTTCTGGAAGGTCTAACCTAGTGGCTTCCCTAGTGAAGCATCAAAAACTTGGGTCTTGGGTACCACAGCATACAGAAACAATGAACCAGAATCTTTGGGGTTATGTTCTCCAGATCTCTATTTTCTTCAAAGTTCCGAGGAAATTTTAACACATTGACAGAGTTTAGAACTCCTATTCTAATTTTTAAATGTTATAATTTTTAAATAAGGTAACTTGATATTTCATTATCTATGGATATATATAGGAGATTGTTTCCCCAGAACATCCAATATAGTACATTGAGACCCTTTTAGAAATTGTTTTATATGGTATGTGTTAAAATGTATATATCT
The DNA here is from genome assembly GCF_018350215.1 of Panthera leo. NCBI lineage: Eukaryota > Metazoa > Chordata > Mammalia > Carnivora > Felidae > Panthera > Panthera leo. Next base: position 40,001,780 of record NC_056689.1, on the reverse strand, counting down.
TAGAAAGTTGATAGTTTTAATATTATCTAGTAAAATCACTTGAACTTATTGGGGAAAATGTTTCCATTAATAGTAAGATTACTTTATTCAAACAAAAATATAAGTATATAGTCACAAATATAATAAAAAATTTATGGAAAAGTACAAGGAGGGAATTATAAAAAAAGACATTTTCTAAAGTCTTGCAAAAAAATGGAGTACCACATACTTAAACCATTGTCACAAGTACCCCTAAGCGTTAGAGAAAAAAACAGATAATATTAAGACAATATTGATGAATCTTGCTAGTCTAATTCCAAAAAAAATCTGTAATTCAAAAATTATCCTAGATAAATTTAAAGTGAAAAAAATGTAAACAAGTGGAGCATATATGGTAGATGATGGGGTTTTTATACAGCACTCTTAAAATTACTAATCAAGAGATGAAAACACAACTGGAATTATTAACAAAGCCTATAATAAGCCATTTACTAAAATAAATACAAATGGCAAATGGACATAGGCATAAATATTCAAACTCACTAAGCAATCAAAAAATGCAATTTTAGCAAGAATGCAAACCAATTTTTTGCCTATTGATTTTGAAAAGAATTTTAAAAATCTAATTCACCAGGTGGAAGGTGAGTAAAAATGAGCACTTTCAATCACTGCTGACAGGCATGTTAATTGCTAGAAACTTACTTCAATTTAGAAATATTTATCAGAAACTCTGAAAATGTTCATGTAATTTTACTTAGCAGTTCTACTTAGGGAAATTCATCCTGAGGGACTAATCACAAATGTGTGCAACAATTTGGTATAATGGCAAGTGGTATATAGTATTAAAAAATTAAAATGAAAATCTTAAATGTCTACTAAGAGGAGTTTAAATGATTTATGAACTCCAAAGCATAATACTATTTTTAAAAAATATACATAGGTAGAAGCAAACAAAATGGAACAATGCATGAGTCAATCATAAAGGAAAGATCCAAGGATTATGGATAAATTAATTACCTAATTCTGTGCACTGCAATTTAAAATTTTTCAGCTTTTGTTACTAAGAAAATCAAGAAAGTATATGAATTGCATGCCCTTACAGGTACTAAAAGCTAATTTCTATTAGAGCATAGTACTACATTTCATCATTATAATAAGTAAGACTATCTGTCACTTTTTAACAAGGACGAATTTACTCCATATGACAGCCCTCTAAAAAGAAATGATTAAAATAATTCTATACGTTCAGTAGATACAATACACATTAAAATCAATAGTGCTGTAAAAAAAAATACCAGTTGTAATCAACTTGAAAATTGTATAGATACAAGATTCCATTCATAATAATAACTAAAAATGTAAAATATCTTGTAATTAACTTAAAGAATATATAAGATACATCAAGACCGACTTAAAACTCTTTCAAAGAAAAATAATAAAAACAAATGCTGAGATAATAACTTATCAACACTTTTTATAGTGTGACCTAATATAATGATGTCAATTTTTCTCTAAACAATATATTAATTTATTGCAATTATAATTAGCTGAGGTTTTTTTGTCACTCATGATTATATATGTCTTGATATTACCTGTTTTTTCTCTAATGCTTAGATATGTATATTCAACACACACATGTTCATATGGAAGATTGGAGACCCATGAAAAAATAAATCAGGTGGCAGAGGGCTGCCCACCAGGAAAGTTCACCCAAGCTCTGGAGTCCAGAGCTTCTTATTGAGGCTTCATTACATAGGCACAAGTGATTGAATCATTGGCCATGTGGCTGAACACAGTTTCTAACCCTTCGCCCCTTCTCTGAGGCTGGGCTGATATATAGTTAAAAATCCCAACCCTCTAGTGACATGAATGGTCCTTTTGGGGTGGTCAGTCTTCATCCTCAGTCATCCATCCTATTTATGCTAATAAAATATTAGGTATTGTCCCAGGGACCCACCAAGAATAAGAGCCACCCTATTACTCAGGAAGTTCCAAGGATTCAGATGTTACCTCCCAAAAACGGAGGACAAAGTCCAGACAAGTTCTTTACCACATATAAGCCTTGTCAAGATCATGGGCAAACAGGAAATCTTGCAAACTGATGATAGGGAGGCAAACTGGTACCCCATTTGAGAAGAAATTTAAAGTACTCGAGCTAATTGAACATAAGCTAGAACTATTACTTAGAAATGCCACTCCTGGATATACCAGTTCATATACAAGGAATAAGTGTTAGGTTTTTCCAACAGTGTTGTTTCAGATGACTGGACTTGGAGACAATTTTCAAGTCCATATGAGGGAGTAGATAAATAAAATGTGTATGCAGCAGCTGTAGCAATTACTTAAATGTATTCTCACCAACATGATTTTATATTTAAAACAGAGCCACATGAACAAAAAAAACCAAAAAACAAATGAGATCTACAGAAATGGTCTACTTTAAAAACACAATGGCAACAACAATAACAAGACTGCACATTTGACAAAGACAGCTTAAAATTCAAGAATGTGTGCTAAACACATGGCAACCCCCCCCATGCTTGGGAGGTGGGTGACAAATCATATGGAGACGAATTATAAAAGAAATTATAAATGAACTAAAGCAGACATTGGCGGACTAATGATAGTCATGTGAACTGAGAAGTGTATTAATACTCTGATTCTATAGTTTAAAAAAAGGAGAGGGCATTCCTACTTCTGTTCTTCTTAGGCTAAAGGATTGTTTTAATAGAACGGAAAGTGTGACGATGGATGCGAAAGAAATTCATTAACTCGTTCATTTAATGTTGAGCACCCATAATGTGCTGACACCCCACCACTTGATGAAGATAAAACAGAAAGCTCAGTTTCAGCCCTCGATGAGCCTGGATTCCTTGGGTACGCAGACATGTGCACCAGCCTTTGTGATACAATGAGACCCAAGCAGGAAGCCCAGGCAGGGAACTGTACAAATGTGAGGGGGCTGATATATTCTCTAGCCAGACCACACATTATTTGATCACATACACTCTGTACTTTCCTAGTCATAAGACTAACTGCACTGTTTCCAAGTGCTCATTTTTGTGATTGCCTAAAGACGAGCACCTGGTCTGTCTTGCTTGTTATAGCATCATGAGCGCCTTACACAAAGTGTAGGATCTAGTCAGCGCTCCATAAATATTTATAAAACAAGCAAGTACGCAAATGGCTCCTGGTTAAAATTTCAGAAGTATAATTCTGCCTGTTTAGAATTTATTTTCATGCATTTCAACAGAAGAGCCATGAGTGATGAGACAGAAAAATGCTGACTTGTCCAGTTTTCAATGAACTAGCGATGGCTGTGAAATTACAAGTAATTTTTGTTGTTTGTGCCACTATCCCAGTATGTGACAATTTGAAATTTAACCATTGTGGTTTAATACTGTCATTCATTGTTACTAAATTGTCATACCTGAGTATGATATTATCCTGTAATTTATCTTAGTTTCTTTGTTTAATTCATTTATTCTAAGTTTTATTATGGAAATATAGTTGACCTGCAATGTTATATTAGTTTCAGGTGTGCAATACAGTGATTTGAATATCTTCTTTTCTTTAAAGGTTCACTTCATTTTCAATGCCCATTTGCAGTTAGGCACGGTGTTAGTTGCTGAGGCCAACAGATGAACTAAACACACACTCCATTCTTAAGGAGCTCACAGCCTATCTAGAGTGACATGTGTATGAATTTATTCAAAGTATTCACATATGCAGAGAGTGGTGCAAGAACACAGTGAAGGAACTGAAATTTGGTATGAAGTTGAAGAAGCCAAGGGCAACTTACAGGAAAAATGGTCTTTTAGCCAGGCCTTAAAAGAAAAGCAGTAGTTTGCCATCTGAACAATTAAAAAATAGTGTCTAGGAAGTATAAACAACATATTTAGAGAATAAAACCAAGGAAAAGAAGAGTATATCTCAGAAGCTGGGAGGAATATGTGGCTAAAATATGGGTTGCTCCTATGGGTCAGACATGGGAGGAGTCTGCAAAGCCAGTATGGATCCCAATTCTGAAGAGTTTCAAGATTATTCAATAAGCAATGGGAAGTGATCCATAGCCTTAAAGTTCTTTCCTTTATTTCTCTCTAGAGCATAGTTTCCTGACTCACTCAGTTTCTTGTCTATGAAAAAGCATCATTCAAAATTAAATGTAAAAGAGGCTGAGAGTTCATACGTCAGCTAATCTCTTTCCAAACACATATTAGCACTTGGATCTGGCTTATAGATCTAATTCATTCCAGAACACTATTCTGAGGTTCATATTCTTGTGTGGGGTTAAACGTCTGAGAGCCACAGTGTTTGCTGAATCAGGAATAAAACCAAGCTATCAATATCTCAACTTGACAAAATCCATATTTACCCTCTTGTATTCTGCTGCAGACATTAAAATTCTCTGCGGAGAAGGAAATTTGTTGCGCATATATACGGTAGAGTAAATTAAATAAAAAAGAGTAATGTGAGCCTGCAGACTCAAGATAAATGGTGTATAAATCCAGATATTAAATTAAATGTTTCACTGGGCAATGATGAAGTGTTATACATTTGCTCCCTCCTGATGTATAAGAAATTGATTAGCTAAATTTCAAATTCACAAGGTAACTGACTGACGTTCATTTTGCATAATTTCTGAGAGGGTGCTTAAGATACATGACAAAAGTCAACCATGATCTTAAGTCAAAAAGTAATTTCTATCCTGCATGTTTTATATGTGAGCTGTGAGGATGCAAGAATTATGGGAAAGCGGTAAGAACATTTCAAAAGCAATAACTTCCTAATAATATGTTACTTATTTTAATTGTCTTGCCTATCCTGTTAACATGCGTATTGTCAGCAGTATGGATATAAGATGCCAGCATTTTTTGGTGTCTTGTTATTTTACAAGAAATAAATGGTAACCATCGGGTGTGTAGTATCTCTCCCTGCAAACCTCTTAAGGTATTTCCATGAGTGAGATGCTAACTCTAGAGACAGTCCTACAGAAATATTAACGTGGAGACATCGGTAGAGTGGATGCCGGGCAACTGAGGGTCTTTTTGCTCTCCTAGCAAGTAGTGATATAAAAGTTGGGTATAAATAGAGTATTCACATACTTTCGGTAAGGTAGTTTGAGCTCATTTATTTAACTCTTTTGTCCCCCCCCCCCCCAGGGTACTTTTGAAATGAGTAAAAAATATGCAATAAATATGGGGATGGATATAATGTTAATAATGATGAGTTTCAGACATCAAAAAATAGTTTCCAAATTCAGGAATTGAGTGTCAATGGTAACCCATTATACAACATTACATAACACAGGAAAAAAACCAAATAGAAAAAAAAATAATGGAGTTCTCGGAGGACCTAGATTCATAGGGAAAAAAAAAAACCCACAAAGAAACAAATTAGAAGCAGCAGAGACTCAGAACCATGGGAAGCTTTGGGTGATGAACTGAGGGTAACTGGAATAATTTGAACAGTTCCTGACCTTACCACATAAACAACAAATCAATTTACCTTGATGTATGTATGTATGTATGTATGTATGTATGTATGTATGTATGTATTTAGGTATTTAGGTATTTATTTTCTCTTCCTCCTCCTCTTCCTCCTCCCCCCTTCTTCTCCTTCTCCTTTTAAGAAGGCTTCATGCCTAGTGTGGAGCCCAGTGCGGGACTTAAACTCACAACCCTGAGATCAAGACTGAGCTGAGATCAAGAGTTGGAGGCTTAACTGACTGAGCCACCCAGGCATCCCATCATTATTCTTTTAATGGAAATAAATAGCTAAGTAAACCCTACAGATTGCTACAGCCACCTCGTCAAGCCTTAAAGAAAGGAGAACAGTTCCTCAGGTAAGTCAGGCATGGTCAGCAAAGCTGTGTCCTCCCCCGTTGCCTGTACTTCCCTCTGTGTTCAGCACAACCATCTAGAATAAGCACAGACAAGCCAAACAAAGCTACAGTAAATGTCAGCTTTTCCATTTTCCATTTACAATTGGGTGAACTGAGCAAAAACATCAAACGTGTGATGCTATTAAGGAGTAAAAGGAGGAAGTTTATAAGGATTCAGAGCAAATGTCCCCTTATGAAATTTATTTCAGTCTAGGAAGCAATAAAACATAAGAAAAACTAATCTATATTAAAACTGAGGAACATTTTGCATTTTGAAGGTAAAGATGACAAAAGTAGCAAAGAAAAGTTATGAATGAAGAATGTGATCAGAATATTTAAACTTTAAGAATTACAAATACAGAGAAACTAAAAACATGCTAAGGGAAGTCCCATGGCTCGCTTTCTCACATCCTTACTTCCTTCAGGTGTCATCTCCAGGATCACCTCACCTGTGTGGCCTTCCTGGACTTCCTTTCATAGACCCCGGAGCCCATTCTTTATGGTTCTGTGTTTTGTTCTTTCTTGTCACCCTCTATCATGCAATATATTTACTGGTTTACTTGTGTTTTGTTTGTCTTCCCCAAAGAAAGACTGAGCTTTTTTATTTTTGGTTTGTTCATTGTTCTTTCACTCCATTATTAGAACTATCCACCCCATGTTGCAGTTGTGCAAAAAATTATCTGTAAAAAAGATAGAGGGAGAGAGTAAATTATCTGTAAAAAAAGAGGGAGAGAGTCCCTCTGACCACAGAAACATTCCCAACAGAAGCCTTGGCATCAGCCAAGTGATTAGCTTATCCTTTCAGGAATGAAATAACTGTTTTAAGAAGTACATTTCGAGGTACCTGGGTGGCTCAGTTGGTTGAGCGTCTGACTTCGGCTCATGTCATGATCCCCCAGTTTGTGGGTTCGAGCCCCGTGTTTGGCTCTGTGCGGGAAGCCTAGAGCCTGGAGCCTGTTTCAGATTCTGTGTCTCCCTCTCTCTTTGCCCCTTCCCTGCTCACACTCTGTCTCTCTCTCTCTCTCTCTCTCTCTCAAAAATAAACACTAAAAAGTTTTTTTAAAAAAAAGTATATATCAAGGAAGACCAGATTGTAAATAATACCCATCTCTCCTATCCTGGTTCTTTAGGAATTATATGTCTATGTTAAATTATCTTGAAGCCCCTAAGCAAAATCACATAGTTTACTGAGTTTCAGTGCATAGAGCCCTGAACCTCATGTCCCTCCAATGCACAATGCATTAGATTTAGATTTGTTTGTGTTATCTCTACCATAGTAGTCTTTACCCTGGATGCACATCAGAATTATCTATGAATGAATATCTGACAAAATTACAGAGGAACAGGTCCTCCCTACAAAGACTGAAACCAAATTTCTGAGCAGGACCTAGGTCTTTGAAATTTTTTAAAAGTCCCCTGGAGATCCAGATAGAAAGTTGGTGTTGAAATCCATTGCTTTACCACTTTCTCTATTGCCCTGAAATACTTAGTGGTTTCTTGTATTACCTGAAAAAAAAAAAAAAAAAGTAGCTGATCTTTATCCATTCTTTGTATAGATTTTTCTCTTATCTATTTTATAACATGAATTCTTCAGGTCAATAGAGATATGATTTGGTATATACCATAGAGATGTTACTATGTTCATAACACATCTAGCATGTACAGAGATTAAGTATAAACCACCTCTGACCTTGTTACCTAGTTCAGAGTGATTCCATAGGCTTTCATCTATCTACAAATTAGTGGCATTAAGCTCCTCTTTTACACCAGGCAAAGTACTCAGCACTCTTCAAAAGCTTACTGATTGGCTCTCAGGTTATGACCAAATGATTAGCAGATGAGGACAGCGAAGATCATATTTCCTTAGATATTGAAAGATAAATGGGCACTATGCCGAAACATAGGAGGCACTGGCTTTAGTCACCTAGAGGCCAGATAGGGCATGCAGTCTCCCAGGTGAGGATTCACTTTGAGTGAGATGGTGAGCCCTGCTCCTGCATGGACCTCTCTTACTGCCAATGCACTCCACTCCACTGAAATCTAGTGAGGCTATCATAGGTAGTCACAAATTAAAAACATTTTTAGGCTCTTCTTTCCTCATTTTCTCTTTAGGACCCTAGTGTACTTTCTTGAAAATGGCAAACAAAATAACCCATTTGTTCCTTGTTTTTGATAATGGAACGTGACTGTGGGAAAGTCTTAGACCTGAGACACACAAAGACCAATTTCACATGTATCTCCTGGGCGAAGGCAGAGTGTAGGGAGGAAATTTTGGTGCCCTCATTTTATTCTTGATAAGCCTTTCTGCTCTTTCTGGTTAAATTCCACCAGATAAGCTTTGGAAAGTATAGCCTGCTACGTGTCTAATAATATATTTTGAGATTCGGTCCTATGCTGGCTCATACATTTTGTTTTTCAAGGACATATGTGCCAATAGGGAAACCCAATAATGTTCCTTGAATTACCCACAGTGCTTGCTAAAAAATGCAAATTCTTGAGCACCAAATTCAGATGAAATGGCATCTCTAGTGATAGAGTTTGAGTCTTCATCTCTATGAATTATAATACATATAAATATGAGCTTCAGTAAACTAAGGAAGCAGATAAATGGGATGTCAGAATGTGTCAGAGTGTAAATAGACAAATAGCGAAATGCACTTGAAAACAATGTGTATTAAATAAATGGAATAAAATGTGTATTCCATATGCTAAAATCTTTTGTGATGATTACTGATTTATCCATTTCACATTTTATCCACTATGTAATTCATTATATTATTAGGTGCAAATTATTTTATTAGCTGCAAACAAATTCAGAATTGTTATAACTTTCTTGTGTACTGACTCTTTTATCATTATGAAATGTCCCTCTTTATCTCTAGTAATGCCTTTCGCATTATACACTGGTTTACTTTGTGCATTATTTTCATGAAAAATGTTTTCCATTATCTTACTTTCAGTAAACCAATGCTCTTGCATTTAAAGTGTGTCTCTTTTAGACTGCTCCAGTTAATTATACATATATATGCTAATTATACAAATACGTACATATAGTACATATATTCAGTCTGACAATGCTTATTCTTAACTGGAATAGTCTGTCTACATTGAATGTGATCATTAACATATCATGTTTAAAATCTGACATCTTATTATTTGTTCTATATTTATCTTACATATATGTTTCTTTCCCTCTCTGTTTTGGCTTCTAATTGATTATAAGTATAATTATTTCCACTTCACCCTTTTATTGGGTTACTAATTTACTAGTTTTTTTTTATTGCTTAGTGCTCTCTCCTGAATTTATTAGAAACTGTAAATTTGTTACCTAACCTTTTCTCTGCTCTAACTATAATACATAAAGTGCCAAAGATCTCCTTTTCCCCCCTCATGGTTTCCATTCAGAGGACTTTCTCTGAAGCATACCCATGGCCTTTCTATCAACCCTATCTTTACTCTTTCCTGGGAAATTGCTGTATGCACTAACTCTGCCCTATCTGATTGTTATACTTGGAGGAATAATTTGCCATGCTTGACTCATTTGTTATTGTTCTTCCTGAGACTGGGGCCTTCCCACCAAAATGCAAGTTCTCCCTCCTCCTCCAGTCTTTTATTGGTCCCAGAGCTTCCTCCTATAGGGAAAGGTCAGCCACAGTCATTGATAAAATCCCTGGGTGAATCAATCTGATTAATATTAAGGGTCATGTTAAGATATTGACAAGAAGTCTTAAAGCCACCTTGTCTGCCAGCTTATGTCTTAGCAGTGATAAAGGTCACATTTTTGCCTCAATCTTTATTCCTCTGTTTTATGTCTCAAATTATTTACAACACAGATCGAGAAGACCAGTGACAACAGTTCTGAGAGATAGACACCTCCTTAAAGGCTGCATTTAATGTGATCTTTATACGAACAATTTGGTCCAGATTTCAAAGGAATAGCAAAGAATATAGAAGGCAATGGATACAATTTTGAGATTCTACGTGTCATAGTGTCTCTTTAACACATCCTCGGGGAAAGCAGCTCCTTGTGTGCTCTAGTTTCATTGAGGCTGGCATCATTTACATGTCATTGCATCTTGTTACATTGAGGCATCACTTGCAAGGAAAGGAAGTGTTTGTCCTGTCCAACCGAGTTGATCAACATAGTGGAAACCTCTTGGGCTGGTTTTCTAGATGCTGCTATTCCTACATAGAAGGCTCGTTTCAGTCATGCTATTGCTATATGCTCTATGGAGGCTGTAGCCTTTATCTCTCCACATAATTTTGAATATTGAAAAGATGGAACAACTGTCAGTTTTTGAGAGCTGAGTTAAATTAGTACAAACTCTAGAGGGAAAATCCACAAATTCTAAATGTTAGGATCCTTATCCTAACACTCTTGCAAGCCACTTTTTCCTTCTTCCTGGATTATAATACTCATCTTGGTGCTTTCCTTTACCCTTTTCTTCCTAGATTAGCTCAAGTTAACAATCCACAATATAGAAATATTGAAGAGATCTACTATATCCTATGTCATTTTCCAGATACTATGGAGAGCACGCTGAACCAATCACGGTGTAAAATATATAATAGTGACACAAGAGAACTTATGATCACTGTCTTGAAATCTTTAGAAACATCTAGTTTTACATTCTCCCTGTATTCAAATAATTGTGAATTCTCTCCCTATGTATATATGTACTCATGGAGAAGAAAAAGGGTTATATATTCAAAGGTCCTAGGCTCTTTGTCTTTGAATTCAAAGAATTTTTTTTATTGAGCTATATTGTAATAATTTCCAATTAATGCATACCCAAAGATGTACTTGTCTTTTACTGTGTACATGTGTGTGTACGTATATGTGTATCTCGGTGGGTGTGTTTATATGTGTTTTGTGTGCATGTGCATACATGTATGATGTATATTTGAAATAACAAGGAATGTAGGACATGAGGAAATGTTAAATGAGAAATAGATTTTGTACATTAGTTATGTGCATGTATGTAAGAGGGAAGTGGCCACTTACATGCATGTATGATAAACAGTGTTATTAGGTGTTGGAATTAATCAGTTAAGCAATGGGAGTTACTTTTCTAGATCCGGAATATATATTTACAGATACTGAAAATAGCTGAAGACAAGTAATTAACAGCATTCTGATAGCTTTAATGATAGAAACAGATGTTCACATTTAAGGCATCAAATCTGAGTGGTTATCACTGAACTGCTGCTTATGAGCAATGGTATTATGGTTCTCCTTTTCATAGGAGAGATTATTGTAATGCAGATTATTGTGATTGTCTGAAAATATCTCCATGGCTGACAATACTTTTTTTTTTCCCTTTCTCTACTCTCTTTGAAAGTTAAATGGGGACTACATTTAACAAGTCCAATTATGCCCTTTCTTGTCTGCTATTGCTGCATTTAAGCGTAATTGCTTGCAGAAAGCCTACAGAGGCATCTTCAAGCTCAAATTCCTCATTTCCACCAGGACCAAAGAAAGATAATATATATATTCTGTTTCCTTAATGTTACATGAACTGAAAGTGAGATTAATGATAATTCTGTGAACCAAGATTAGGATTAAGGTTTTCGAAAAGCAGCATCTAGGAATTTAATCTAAAATTCTGATTTAGGGCTAGTTTGACATTTCTATGTTCCATAGAGAAAGCAAAGGTTCACTCCATAACAACTTGCTTTTAAAAAATAATTTTGTTACGTCCAATTTTATACATTTCAATTTTCAGTGGTTCAGAGTAGCCATCATGTAAATGACCCCAAAATTTCTTTCCATTTCTGAATTCATATTTTTCCATCAGTAATCAGCTAAGGCTTTTAAAGATTTGAGGAATCTGTCATGGGACAGTTTAATTATTCAGTATACAATATGTACCCTTGGAAATGCATAAAATAAAAACATAATAAATTAACCCAAAACTGGTATTTTGAGGTATCATTCTGAACATTTTAATTCATATATATATGAGCACATACATGTTTTATTTTTTCAATTAATGTTATATATTGAGACTTTCCATATTAATAATTCATTAACAGCTTAATTATTAATGCTTCATATTGTATCTTTATGATTATGGTAGAGTTTATTTACCTTCCCTTCCTGGACACTTAGTATATTTCTCATTTTTCTCCATTGTAAATCAAACTGACTTGATTTTTCATTAAATTTTTCTTTAGCTTTGATCTTTTTCAGACTTGACTTTTAGCACTGTTAGTGAATTAACTATTAAAAACTCTAAATTTTATGGCTTTATGCTTGAAAATTGTTCTGCAGGAAGTTTTTGTAATTTAGTCTCCCAAACGAGGATATCAGCAACTTTTTAGGTGGGAAAATATCTCATTATTATTTAAATTCACATTTCCACTGGCCATACTCAAAAAGTTAGCTATTTAAATTTTTTCCTCAGTTATTGTTTCTTTTTTATTCTCTTGATCATCAATTATTTCCCATTGTAAATGTTTTTGTAAAGGATATTGATGCTTCTGAGTATTACATCTTTGTAAACATTTTCCCTGGTACAAGTTTGCCTTTATATTTTAGCTTAAAATGTTTTTTACAGATATGTATAGATATTTTCAATTTTTATTTATTCAGTTCCACTGACTTTTTATTGTGTTTTTCTGCATTGCTTCCCATTATTAAATATTCATAGTTTTTACTGTGTTTTATGGAAATAGTTAAAATTTAGCATTTCATTCATTAAAAAATTTTAAATCGAGATACATACATAATTCTGCCTGATTTTTCAACTTATAAAAACAGGATTTTCATCATAAGAATGAAAATACTATTACTCTAAACTGACTTTGCTAGCTACATACAGATACCCCTCATAATGTTTCTACATAGAAGACATATGGATATTTCTTTAAGTGTCACCATTCAATATATCCTTCCACAATTTTAGCAATCCATTATAAATTTGTAAGTCCCAATGTTTCTAATTTAATGGTAAGATTCATTTTTGTTTCTTGCTTAGTTCACTAGGTTTAGAAACAATTGAGATTTATAGTGTGCAAAGCAAATGCAACCAGACAATTAAGGACCTGATTTTATTTAGGCTACTGCAATAGGGTGAATGTTCATTAATGAGCAATATCTCAAAGAAAAAGAGGGAGGCCTGGGGATTTATAAAGGCAGGTACAAAAGGAAACTATTTTCAATCTTATGGAAGTCATGAAGAAATACGGAAACAGGTTTTATCTTGGAATATGTGAGAGGAGGGTTATTAGCAAGTTCTGAAGCCCAAAAAATGTGGCGGCATTCCTTAACTGTTGCTGTTTTCCAGGAGCATGGAGCTCAGGTAAGGCCAAACATTCTCAGTTAGTATGTGGTGTCGTGGGTCAAAGACACAATTTAAATGTTGGCTATCGAATTCCATAGTCATTTGTCTTGGTGACATGGAGACATAGACAAACCTGATGATTCATGATAGGCAGATAATTCTGATGTTTTCAAAATCAAAAGTTTTGTTAATTTTTCCTTTCCAGTCCCAAGAAAGTATTTTTAAATAGATGACAGCTATTTAGAAAACATGTAAAAATTTTCAAGCACTGGAAAATTCTTTCCTTTGCACTAGTCCAAGAGATTCCCCAGGGTACTCTACTTTGTTGCAGTATTCAAGTGAAGAAAGTATGTTCAGAAGGCAGTCTCATTAGTAGGCAAGTTGTAAAAGGAGCAACTACCCCAGATTTTTTTGTTTGTTTGTTGCTCATGACAATGAAATTGTGCCTGAAAAATAGAGCCAAGTGACTAATTATGGCTGAAATTGGGCAATTACTCCTCAAATTAGCCAAATGCAGGTGTAATTATTATTTTAATAAGACTAATTGCTCAGTGGCAATTTGCTAAGGGGAGCCTGCATTTGGTGGAGACACAAGAACTCCTGCTACTTGACATATAGCAAATATAACGTGATATAAGAATACAAAGTGAAACGAATTCACCTATATATGCAGTGTGTGTGTGTGTGTGCGCGCGTGAGAGAGAGAGAGAGAGAGAGGAAATGATGAAGTAAAGATCAAGAGAAATCTAACATCAAGCTATCAAATTTTCCATGAAAATGTCTGTGAAAATTGTCAAATAGGGAAAAATATTCTAGTACCTGAAGTTAAGACACGCGTTCAGCATATATAAGAATCCAAGATCTCCAAAACCAACCACACCTATTACAAATTATTTTAAAGTCACATCAAAAGAAAATCACTACTCTACGTTCCCGTAATTTCTTAATACTTTTAAGCTGTTGCTATGTCTCACCTGACTCACTGAAATAACTTCCTAATTAGGCTCTGTGTATATTTTTCCTAAAAAGTAGCCCAACATCCCAACATGATGTTTTAAAACCATAGATCAGAGCAGATCGTTCTCATGCTTGATACTTTCCAAAGGTATTCTTACCACACTTAATAAAACATTCAAAGGCTTTTGCCTTTGAATACCCATATTTTGCCCAATACCCATAATCAATCCCCAATACTGAGGATTTATTCAGTCCTCAGTATTGATCCTCACTGAATCCATCTCTATACCTTTTTACTTCTCTCTCCTACACTCCTTGATTCATTCCTTCTAGTGAGGCCAGTCTTGCTATTTCTCAGTGATGATAAGAAATTTCCTGTCCCAAGGTCTGGGCAATCACTTTGTTTTACAGATAACCTCATGATTCTCTCCTCTCTTTTATTTAAATGTGACCTCTCCAAACGGCACAACTGATGAACTTACCCAGATTGGAAACACTTCTATAATACTTTACATCCATTATCAATAAATTGTTCTTGAGGCACCTGGGTGGCTCAGTCCTTGGATGTCCATCCCTTGGTTTCAGCTTAGGACATGGTCCCAGGGTCCTGACTCTGTGCTGAGCATGGAGTCTGATTGAGATTCTCTCTTTCTCCCTCTGTCCCTCTACCCTGCTCACACACACTCTCTCTCTTAAAAAAATTGTTCTGTTTCTTTATAAGACTTAACAGAATCCATAATGTTCTTGTTCATTTATTTGTCCATTAATATTTGTATAACATAGTGAATGAATACTTGAAGGATGAGGGCAGAGGTTTTGCTGATTTATTATCTCTATTTCCTGTAATTATATCTGGAACCATGACATTTGCAACGAATAGTTATTGAAGAATGAATAAATAAATGAACTAAGGGTGACCCAAGTTGGACTCTTTCAAAGTCCTGAAGTTGGGGAAGGGAAAGATAGATTTTGTGTTGAATGGAACATCAGTGCCCAAATAAACTGCATGAAGTAAAGTCAAAGAACCCTTTTCAAAGTAGCAGGGTTTGTCAGGGAAATGTCAGAGCCAGACAGTAGCTAGAGTGGTAAAAATAAATTTTACATGGGAACTACTCCAATACGGGAAAATAGAGCCCAGTATAGAACTAGATTCAATTCCAAATTGAGCGTGGACAAGGAATTTATAGCGAGGGAGCAGGGTCAGGGTCAGTGGTTGGAAAATTACTTAGGAGGAAGTATAAGGGGTAAAGGAGGATTCTGACTAAGCCAACTTGACAAGAGTCGCTGAAGGTAGGTCAGTGTGCCCAGAATAGTGGGTGAGCAATTTGATCAGCTATAGAAGGTGATCTGCTGGGGATTCTTGCTAAATTGACTAGGCACAGGATTCGAGGGCTCTTTATCTCTGCCAAAGGGAACTCTGACAGTGCAGGGGCTGTGACTGCCTTTCCCAATGGTCTACAACCTCTCCTGCTCAGGACTTCCCTCCTGGTGTATTGGAAATACAGAAGATGGGAAAGAATCATCAGACCAATTCAAAATCTGGGACATTCTACCAGAAAACTGGCTGGACTGATATATTGTTTTGTTTTGTTTTGTTTTGTTTTTCAAGTTTATTGACTGCATTTATACCCAAATCTTTCCTCCCATCCTCCCTCTTTCTGTTTGTCACTACCTCTTTTTGTAACGCCAGTAAGCCAAATGTCCTTAAATAAGGTTTTTTTTAAACTTTATTTATTTATTTATTCATTTATTTACTTAAGAGAGCATGAGAGAGGCTGAGAGAGAGAGAAAGAATCTTAAGTAAGCTCTACAACCAGTGGGGAGCCCCTAAGGACTCGATCCCATCACCCTGAGATTATGACCTGAGCCGAAATCAAGTGTTGGACGCTCAAGGACTGTGCCACCCACACATCCCAATAAATAAGGTTTTATGGGAACAATGATCATGCTCATTCACTTATGTGTTGCCCACGGCAGCTTTTGCATCACAACAGTAGAGGTGAACAGTTCCTGTAGAAGCTGTATGGCTCACAAAGCCTAAAGTATTAACTGTCTGACACCTTACAGAAGAAAATTGCTGACTCTGCTTTAGGTTAGACAGCAAGGGGCTTCAGAGCCGAGTCAGTACATAACATAAATGATGGCAACTTCAATTTACTTAGCACTTAATAAGATCACAGGC
This sequence comes from Panthera leo, assembly GCF_018350215.1. NCBI lineage: Eukaryota > Metazoa > Chordata > Mammalia > Carnivora > Felidae > Panthera > Panthera leo. The sequence continues at coordinate 39,985,492 of NC_056689.1, read as the reverse complement.
ATTATGTACATATTTTACACAAATCATTTCACTTAACTTTGCTATCAATAGCACTGAGGTAGATATAACTATTTTTTTATTTTAGAAATGATAGAATCGAGTTTTAGAAAAAATTGAAAGACCAGATTAAGGTCTGAGTACTGACCACCATTCTAACCTACTGCAGGTTACAATCCAGTTCTGTAGATTGAAAACTTTTAATATTAACACTTAGAATACTTCTGCTGGAAAACATGGTTGCTTTCTTCAGATTCTTATTTTAAAATACTTACAGATTCACAGGATGTTGCAAATAAAAGTGCAGGGAAGTCCCATGCACTCCCCCCCGCCCCCCACCACCACCCGAGTCTCACCAATGCAACTCTCAAGTTGAACACTCTCTTTCCTTTAAAACGTTTGAGATTCAAAAGTGCCTCGGTTGAAGGATGAACTGAAGTAGTTAAAAGGAAAGAAGGGAGTGTGGATCTGGGTAATGAGGAACTTCAGGAGACAGTTCTTGCCTACCACTCTCCCAGTAGGCAAGCCTGGTACCTATAGGTCTAAAGTGCCAATGAGTGTTGAAAGAGAATTATTTGTGCCAGTAACAGTCCACGTGCTCTAGTCTATCGTTAGTTCAGGACTGTGTATACACCTTGGATGGCACTGCAGGGATTCTGAAGCCCTTGATAGGTTCAGGAGCACCACGTCAGGTGTAGACTAAGGTTTAAATACCCAATAGTTTCTACAGGAATATTTGTTTGATTTTTCATTTTTATGATAGATTCCTAAGATGTCATAAAGAAATGTATAAGGAAGTATAAGCCTCAATGTTAATACTTGACATAACTCTACAAATTAACAGTATCAAATCCAATAAAATATGACGAGTGTAGTTCCGAGTGCTCGTTCAGATTTTACTAGTACACAGGCACTCAGTGGTTTGTGTGTACAATTTTACCACACATGTAGCTTTACATACCACCACCACCATCAAGATACTCCACGGTACATCACTGTGGGCTCACTTATATTAACCCTTTGGAGCCACACCTATCCCCCTCCCACCCCACCCTTAACACTGGGCAACTCGTGATCAGTTCCTCTTCTCTATAATTACGTTCCTTCACAAATGTTACAACAACATGGAGTCACGCTGTTTATACCATTTTGCGTTTGGCTTATTTTTTCTCGTAGCATGATTTCCTTGAGGTTCATCTACGCTGTTAGGCATATGAATAGTTCATTCCTTGCTGAGAGTGAGGAATATGAAGGGTTCATTTTACTACTGAGGATAATTCCATAGTATTTATGGGTGTATCAAAGCCTGTTTCACCATTCATCCACTGAAGGATGTTTGGGTCCAATTTACGGCTGGGATGAATAAAGCTACTATGAACATTTGTATATAAATCCTCAGTAAAACTTGGTCTTGATTTCTCTGCAACAAATGCCCGAGAGTGTAAATGCTAGTTTGGACGATAAGCCCATTTTCAGCTCTAAAAGGAACTACCAGGTTGTTTTCCAGAGTGACTGTTCATTTTACATTCCCAACAGCAGTGTATGAAAGGGTCACTTTCTCCAAATCCTCACCAGCATTTGGTGTTATCACTATTTTTCCCTTTTGCCATTTGGATAGGCTTGTTGTGATAGCTCATTGTGGTTTTAATTTGTGATTCCTTAATTGCTTAGGAAGTTGAAACATCTTTCCATGTGTTTATTAACCATGTATATTTCCTCTTCAGTGCAGTGTCTGTGTATGGCTTTGCCTATTTTCTAATTGGCTTGTTTTATTGTCGAGTTTTAAGAGTTCTTTATGTATTCTAGATACAACATCTTTGGCCAATGTGATTTGAAAATGTTTTCTCCAGTATACAGTTTGTCTTTTTTATCTTTTTAACGACTCTCAGAGCAAATTTTTAAATTTTGATGAGATGCAATGTATCAGTTTTTCCACTTAGGGATCTTGCTTTTGCTGTTAAAACTAAGAATTACTTGCCAAGCTCTATGGCCTGAAGATTTTCTACTCTGTTCTTTCCCTAGAAGTTTTATAGTTTTTTGTTTCACATTTGATCTATGATCCATTTTGAGCTAATTTTTGTATAAGGTGTGAGGATTAAGTGGGTCATATTTTTGCTGAGGGATGTACAATTGCTCCAGCACCATTTATTGAAATTAATATTGTTTTTTCTATTTTTTGGCCTTTGTTTTTCTATGTAAATTTCATTTTACTTCATTAACATTGTTTAAAAATTTTTTTTGAGAGAGAGAGACAGCGAGAGAAAAGTGTGAGTTGGGGAGGGGCAGAGAGAGAGGGAGACACAGAATCCAAAGCAGGCTCCAGGCTCTGAGCTGTCAGCACAGAACCTGATGTGGGGCTCGAACTCATGAACCGCAAGATCATGACCTGAGCTGAACTTGGACGCATTATCAACTGAGCCACCCGGGTGCCCCATATGTAAATTTTAGAAGAAGCTTATCTATGCCTACAACAAGAGCTTTTGTCTATGTTGATAGGCTGAGATTTCATAAGGAATTGTGTTAAACTCCTAAATTAATTTAGAATTGACAGTTTATTTTTTGTGTGTTTTCTAGCCCTTGAACATGATATGTCTCTCCAAATATTAAGGTCTTTGATTTTTTTCATGAGCATTTTATAATTTTCATCATACATGAAATACATTATACATGTTACATATACATTATACATGTTTTGCTAGACTCATTTCTTATAATTGCCTTTGGAAAAACTGTAAATGGTACTCTAATTTTGATTTGTTTCCACTTGCTCATTGTTAGTATCCAGAAATATAATTGATTTTTCTGTGTTGATCTTGTGTCCTGTGACCTCACTGAATTCACTTCTTAAATCCTGGTGTTTTTTTTTTTTTTTTGTAAATTCCTTGCGAGTTTATACACACAGAGGCAATCATATTGTCTGCAAAGAGAGACTATTTTGTTTTTTCTTTCAAAATTGAATTCATTTTTTGTCTTATTATCGTGTCTAGAACTTCCAGTACAATGTCCATCCAGTAACAGCAGTGAGAGAGTCACCTTGTCCCTAATCTCAGAGAAATGCACTCAGTCTTTCACCATTAAGTGTGATGTCAGCTTTAGGTTTCCTTTTGGATAATCTTTATGAAGCTAAGTTCCTGTCTATTCCAGTACAAGGAAAATTTTAAAATCATAAGTGGGTAATGACCTTTGCCTTCAATTAATATGATCATATGATTTTTCTACCTTGACCTGTTGTGGATTGCATAATTTATTTTTAAATATAGAAGCAAAGTTATGTAACTGAAATAAATGATTCAATATTGTGGCATACTTATTGTTTTTATGTACTGTTGAATTTAATTTGCTAAAATTTTGTTATGGTTTTTTATATACAAATTCATGAGGGATATTGTTTGTTTTTTGTGTTGACTTTGTCTAGTTTTGGAATTAGGGTAATGTTGGCTTCATAAAATGAGCTGGAAAGCATTCTCTCTTCTGTGTTCTAGAAATGATTGTGTAAATTTGGTGTTTATTTTTCTTTATGTGTTTGGTAAAATTATCTACTAAAACCATCAGGGCACGGAAATTGCCTTTTCTAAAGCTTTTAATTACAAATTTAATTTCCCTAATAGTTATAAGACTAATACTTTATCATCTTGGCTAATTTTTGGACTTTATTTTTTAAGGAATTCAATACTCATTGAATTGAATTGAAAATATAACTAAATTTTAAAATGTCATTTTGTAGGTAGTATTCCTTTATTAACCTTTTAATTATCGTAGGATTCATTCTGATATTTCCTGATATTCCTTATATTAGCAAACTGTGTCTTCTTTCTTTTTATTTTTGCCATTCTTTCTAGATTTTATGAGGAGTTCTATTATGCTAGCAGGAAGTTAGTGTGTGGTCAGATCACCTGAATCAAGTTTTAAATTAGTAAGGTTTAGTCTTCACTGAGGACTAGCCTGGGTATTTTTTTCAATATAATTTCTGGAGATTAGATAGACAGATAGATGGATAGAAGGGTGGATGGATGGATGGATGGATGGATAGCTAGCATGTGTATCTGATGGCATGATTGCTTGGATGATGTTATTATTTTCCTTTGAAGTTCTTTATAGTGTTTGAATGGTTTCATAATAAACACATTAATTTTACAACAGTAATGAGGTCATGGTTCTTAAAAACAAGATTTTTCTTACCTTGACATGATATATAGTCAGAACTTTTAAAATTAAATGTCCTAAAATAAGGGCTTTAAAAATGTTGACTGCACTTTATTTTTTAAGCTGGCATAGACTTTTCAATTTCAAAAAAAATTGCTGACTAACTTTTGAGACCGATTAGCCATCAGGCAGTATGTAATTTGGAAATGAAATCCTGCTGTATTAAATTCTGATCCTTTTTAATAAGCTGCTTCTAAATGAGCTCAACTGTACACTGTCAAAAAGGTCAGTATTTATGATGTAAGAGAAATATGTAATGTGGTTTGAGGAAGCCCAAAAGGCCAACTTGACCAGGATTTTATTTCCCAGTCAGCACCCTAAATTTGCAACGTTAGATTCTCTCGGAAGACTCACATATTTTCCGCAGATGAGATGGCTTCAGGCAAAGCATAAATCAATGATGTGGATTGAATTACCAGGTACTTGGATGAACCTCGTCAGCATTGTCAAACACAAAATTTTAAGGCCTATTTGTTACTGTAGAGGGTACCACCACACTCATAACTGCCCCATCTTTTGGCCTTCAAAATAATAGATATTTGCCCAAAGATCTCTGTTTCTAAAGGCTTGAAGAGGCTAAGAGAATGTATATGGTGCCAGCCCTTCAAGACTGTCAAAGGGGCTTTTTTTAGTGGACTCTCTCATATTGTAAGAGGATGTTGTGACACATATATTGCAACCATGCAATGGTTGCAAGGTAGCAGACGCTACCGATCTTTTATCAAGAATTCTAGCTACCCCAAGTAGACTTCAATGTACCACCAGCCTTGGTGATGGAAGATCATTTAAAATTTTCTATTTTTTCAGATCACATATGTTAACATTGGCTTTCTCTCTTTCTCTCTCTTTTGTGGGAGAGCTACAATTCTATCAGTTTTAGCACATTTATAGATTTGTATAAGTACCATTATAATTACAATAGAACTTTTCCATCACCCCAGATAACCTCTCTTGTGAGAATCCTTTGAAGCCACAATTTCCCTAGTCCCTGACCTCTGGCAAGACACTGACCTGTTTTCTATCGCTAGATTTTGTCTGTTTGAAAACGTCATACAAATAGAAGCGTCGTATGTAAACTTTTGAGCCTTATTTCTTTTACTCAACAAAATGCTTCTGAGGTTCATCCACATGGTTAGGTATATTAATATTACATTCTTGTTTACTACCAAATAGTATTCCCCCGTATGGCTGTCCCAGGTTTGTTTATCTATTAGCCCATTGAAAGACATTTGGGTGGTTTATAGTTTGTGATAACTATGAATCCATATCAGCAAGATTAGGTAAATTTGAGGATTATTTTTTGAAACAAATCGTGGGTTTGATTAATCATTCATGGTACTGATGGGAGGAAAAAAATAAGAAGCTTACTGAGTTTTTTGAAGACATTTCTATGCCAAGGAAACCAAGATCCTTATCTAGCAAGCTTCTGACTGTTTGATGAGCGTCAGGAAAGAAGCAGTCTGGGAAGACCGAGTGGTGTCAAAGTAAGGCATTAACCAGCAATGACATTTTATATGGCTGCAGAGGATGATAAACAAAGAAGTGTTTCCAGAAGTTGGAGCCTAGAATGTTTTTTTTTTAATTTTTTTTTTAACATTTATTTATTTTTGAGACAGAGAGAGACAGAGCATGAACGGGGGAGGAGCAGAGAGAGAGGGAGACACAGAATCGGAAGCAGGCTCCAGGCTCTGGGCCATCAGCCCAGAGCCCGACGCGGAGCTCGAACTCACGGACCGTGAGATCATGACCTGAGCCAAAGTCGGACACTCAACCGACTGAGCCACCCAGGCGCCCCATAGAATGTTAAAGAATAATGGACATAGGGTGCATGGATGGTTCAGTCAGTTAAGCAACCGACTGACTCTTGATTTTGGCTTAGGTATGATTTGTGGAGAGCCTGCGATGGGTTCTTCACTGACAGTGTGGACACTGCTTGGGATTCTCTCTCTTTTTCTCTCTCCCTCAATCTCTCTCTGCCCCTCCCCTGCTCTCTCTCTCTCTCTCCAAATAAATAAATAAACATGAAAAAAAATAATGGGCAAGACAGAAAAAAAATCAAGGTCTAATCAAAGAATATTTCCCTCTTTGTTCCTCTGCTATAGAACAACCACTGATCTGTGTTTCTCGCCCTTCTTTCCAAATGGAAGATTTACTATGGCTAAGCCATCTCTGTTCCACCATTGTGTATTGGTTATGTTGGAGAGTAGATAGAGCGAGCAATATCTTTTGAATTCAAAGGCCACTGGACCATGAAGACACTTCTACACCTAATGCAGAATAATGTGTATCACCTGGAAAACCAGGACCTGACCTGGATACAGTTAAGTAATGAAACTTCTGATGATCTCCTTTGTAAAGAGGGTATGTTCAATATGTGAGGGGAAAAAAGTTGAAATTGGTATTTGGTGATCAGAAGATCAGATCATAGCAAAAAAAAAAAAAAAAAGAAGGTATTTTTGTCAAATTTTCAGTACATGGGAAAACTACAATCTGTAGATTTCCTGAAGGATTAATGGGGCTATTTGACTGAACTCTAGCCAATGGAATGAGGGGATTATTATTGATGCATATCAATTCTGAACTAGGTCCTTAATTTCACATATGATCCTCCATAATTTCTTTCTTGCATGATCTACCAGCCATACCAAAAAAAGAAAAAAAAGAAAGAAAGAAAGAAAGAGAAAAAGAAAAAGGAAAAGAAAAGAAAAGAAAAAGAAAAAAGAAAAACTCCAGTGGAAATCTGACTGAGGGCAATAGTGCAATCTCTACATCAGTGATTTCCAATGGGGTTGCTTTACCCCTCCACACCCACCTGCAGAACATTTGGCAATGTCTGGAGAAATTTTTGTTTGCCAAAATTGAGATGGTCCTACTGGACTCTAGTGGAGAGAAGTGAGGGATATTCATAAACATCCTACACGCATAAGACAGCTGCCCACAACAAAGAATTATGTAACCCATAATATCAATAGTGGTTCAAACCACTGAGAAATCTTGCTGTGCAGAGAGGACAGCTTGGAGCTTGCATGACCCCATGAGGCAGAGTTCCTCTGCCCACCTTCATCAGATAATAAATGTGAGACACAAACCTTTATTGTATTAATGCCCAGAAATCTGGAGATCGCTTTTTGCAATATACTGTAATATAGAGAGAAGGCTAAATGTCTAAATGCTTATTAATAACTATCTCATAAGATTGATGGGAAGGTTGAGTTATTTTATTTGTAAAGCATTTGGAACAGTAGCTATTACAAGGTTAAGCACTCAAAGCTTATGATTAAAGAGAAGGATTGTTTGTTGTTCTCCCACAACTTTCTCCATCACATGATGTAAGTATTCTTATTTTACCATTCCCTTTTGTAGATTAAGAAATCAAGACACAGAAAGGTTAAGTAGGTTGACCACAGTCACAAAGATAATAAATGATAAAACTAGGTTATAAACCCAGACAATATGGCTCCCAAGTTCTTGGGATACTGCACTAGTACTGTTTCTCATTTGGAAGGAGCATGAGGTCCCACAGATGTGGAATATTTCACTTACTTGATGATATTTTCTTCCCTGTGTGTCCACTGTTATAAAATCAGCTGCTCTTAGATGCTCAACATTAATTAGAGGCCTTTCCTACAGAAATTCAGGCAGTTGTAAAGTCTCTAAAGTATATCCAGGTTTCACATGTAGTAACGGCCAGTAACCAGAGTAGACAGAAAATTAGATACTGAAATCTTATATTTCTTGTAAGGGTTTCCCTAAGTAAATAAGGAACTATAGTGAGATACAGCTCACTTGCTGAGACTGCTCGGCCAGCAGGCTGCTGGATTACTGAACGAATGATTGAAATTTATAGAAAACCCTCCAATAGCTTAGAATCTGGGAAAAATATTCTGACCTATTTTACCTTAAGAGTGAGAAAATAAAAAGAGTATATATTCATTGAGCTTGGGGCAAAATGCCCTTGATATAAATCTCCACTCAATAAAAGCTATGAGAAAAAAAAGAATCACTGAAGAAATGTGGAAAATAAAGATAGAACTTTTACATGTGACTGGTGGAGTGGGGGATATATATGGCATATAAATGATAGTGTAAGGTTAATTTTAACTTAATAATTTAAAAAAATGTAAAAATTTTTCAATTCATGGCAAAAAATTCTATGAACAGAGTAAAAGACAATTGACACAATGAGATAAAATCGTCTCCAAAGGGCTAATATCTTTAATATATTAAAACTACCCTCAGGGGTGCCTGGATGGCTCAGTCAGTTAAACATCCAACTTCGGCTCAGGTCATGATTTCACATTTTGTGGGTTTGAGCCCCACATCAGGCTCTGTGCTGACAGCTTGGAGCCTGGAACCTTCTTTGGATTCTGTGTCTCCTACTCTTTCTCTGCTCCTCCCCCACTCGTGCCCTGTCTCTCAAAAATAAATAAATGTTAAATTTTTTTACATACTCCTAAAATTGAGAAATAAATTTCCAAATACCTAGTAGAAACAGGGAGAAAAAGACATGATCAGAAAATTTCCCACAAAAGTATAAAAAAGATTCCTAAAGGTATAAAAAATTGTCACTCTCTCACAGTTAAAGAAGAGCAAATTAAACCCTGCCGAAGGAATGTGAGGAAGAAAACACAGTCATTAAATCCTAGTGGGAATGTGAACTTCCATAGCCCTTCTAGGAGGGAATTTGGAAATACTTAACAGAAGTATTTATGCTTTTTCCTTTTGACTTTTCAATCCCACTTCTGAGAATTTTCTGTAGAGCTAGACCTCCAATAATAACAATTATATAGGCAAAGTTATTCACTGCACCATCGTTTGTAATTGCAAAACAATGGAAGCAACCTAAATGTCTACACATGCATAATGGTTCGATAAAATATGGTTAGTGTAAACATTGGGGTGTTATGCAGCTTTTTAAAAAATGAAGATCTCTTTGAACTACTAGTAATGATATCCAGTGGTTTCTAAGATCTAATAATGACTCTTAGCCAACAGCAAGAAAGAAGATGAGAGTCTCGGTCATACATACAACTAAATTAATTCTTCCAATAACTGGAATGTGGTTGGAAGTGGATTCTTCTGTGATCAAGCCTCCAGATGAAAATGTAACCTGGTCAGCACCTTGATTGCAGCCTTATGAAAACCTAAGTAGAAGAGCCAGCTAAGTAGTGACAATTCTCTTGATCTCAGGAAAACTGTGACATAATAATGTGAGTTGTTTAAACCACTTAATTTATGGTAATTTGTCTCACCGCAATATAGAACCAATTCAGTGATATTAGATAGTAAAGGTGAATGAATGTATGAATGAATAGGGGAGAAGAGACAGATTTTCCTTGTATTGGAATTCTAGACAAGAGATATAGAGAGAATGATGAAAATAGGAAAAAAATGTGATTAGGCAAATGCCACAGTAATAATTAGTTTAGGCAAAGAAAGAAAATGCTAAAATTAGTGGGCAAAATGTAATGGAAAACAGAGTACTTACACAGTCTCAGAGAATCTCTCCAGAAGACACTTATTAAGTGTAACAGAAAAATAATGACTTCACAGAAGGTATCACCTTAATCAAGTAATAAATGTTCACACCAATGGTAAGACACATATGGTTATGTTGCATCGATGAGGGAAAACCATCACTTTTTGTCATAATATTGCCCCAAATGAATAACTTTTACTGAATGACATGAAAACTTAGGCAAATGGAAATTGAAAGACTGTCTGTAAAATAATTCTTTAAAATTATTAAGGTCCCGAAGGACAAAGAAAGATGCCACGGACTGAGGGAGATTAGGGAGCCATGACGACATATGCATTGTGCTAAGCCAGATTGGACCCTGAACAAGAAAAGGGGGTAGCCAGGAAAATTCAAAATTTTTGAGATTCAAAATTTTTGAGATTCAAAATTAGCAAATTTTGAATAAGGTCTGTGATTATTTATAGCATTGTATCAATATTATAAGAATTTTCTAGTATTGTTGATTGCACTACAGTTACATCAGACATTAAAATTAGTGGATAAAAATTAATGGGTACTCCTGAACATTTTCACATTTTTTCTATAAATGTAAAATTATTTAAAGTAAAATTGAAAAACAAAGAATATGTCATAATCTTATTAATACTGAGACACTAGAATTAGTAAAAGCCCACAAAAGAAGGGATTTTAAAAAAGAGATGACTGATACACTCATGGGGAAAAAAAGAAAGGAAATCACAACCATAGAAGAGGAACATGTTGCTATAAAGGGTATTGTGTTGAAGAGTCCATTGATTCCTAAGCCAGATGAATGCAAATGATTTAACGATGGAAAAATGGTGATATTTTAGAACTCCAGAGGTAAAGAGAAAATTCTAAAAATCTCTAAAAAATAGAAAAAATTACAATTTGTAACAAAATTGAAATCACACTGGCATTAGATGTTTTGGCAACAATATTTAAAAAACTAGAAGAAATTTTAGAAGATACTGGAAGATACAAAGTTCTAAGGTAAAAATCTTTAATAGAACTTCTAAAGAAAATTATTTTTGGATCTAGCATTTTACACAACTAAGCTAGTGTTCAAATTAGAGACCAAAGATATTTTTAGGACATTTAAATGTTCTTTTTGCATCTAGAAACCCTCTCTGCTATATTTAGTCAAAAAAACTGCTTGCGAAATAAAAAGTATTCAGAAATACAAATATTTGGGACACAAAATCAGTAGTGAGGAAAGAAAAAAAAAAACAGCAATGATTTTCCTTGGCCAAAGAATTTTTGACAAACATGTAGGCAGAAAATGTTATTATTTCATCATGAAATAGTGAAGCAAACACAAAGCAAAATTGTATTAGAAATAAGTTAAAATACATCATGAATCATAACAACATCCAAAGAACAAATTTAGCAGAACACACAGAAGATTTATAAAAGCCATAATTAATATCCTCTTGAGAATGAGAAAAGATACTCATTTATAGATGAGTAAGGTTCAAGAAGAGGCAAATTAAAACATGGTAAAGGTTTGTTTTCTGTTTTGGTAGATGGCATAGATCTTTACTGACTCTATATGTGGAAAAAGTATGAGGCCAAATTTGTATGTGTTAAAATCATGTGTACATTACCAGAATACTAGAAATGACTTTGATATACTGATATGCTACTGCAAAGACTTATGTAAATATTTATTTTTTTAAGTGTATTTATTTTGAGAGAGAGAGAGAGAAAATGAATGAGTGGCGGAGGGGCAGAGAGAGAGGAGTGAGAGAATCTCAAGCAGGCTTCACACTGTCAGAGCAGAGTCCAACTCGGGGTTGGTCTCATGAACTGTCAGATCATAACCTGAGTTGAGATCAAGAGCTGGACGCTCAACTGAAGTGAGGTGAAGTACGTAAGGCATGGTGGATATACATAAACTTTTTGACTTACTGACTTTTTGATTTATATATATTTAACTTGGCTAATCATGTTACAGGAGATCGAACAATTCTGTACCCATCTAAGAGCTTCTTGAATATGCATTCATTTTTCTTTATACACTCAAGACTGCAGTTATATGATCTCACGTGTCAATTTTGTTAGTTTGCATATTACCTCAGAATTTGTTGAAAGAATAAAAAAAAAACTTGCACAAAAATTTGAATTCCAGTAGAAAGAACTCTTTTTTCCTCCTTGTGTGTTGACACATCACTCCATCAGCTCTCATGTGTGGAAGCCCTGCTGCTCACTCTGTGATATGTCATTACCAGCTACCTGCCAAGGGCATGCCTCTTACTCTGATCAAGTTCTGACATCCTGCTCTGGTCCCCTGTCCTCCCCCAATCTCAACTATAGACACCTACCTTGATGTCTTCCACCTAATGGATTTAGGACTGAATTGTTCAGGATGGAAAAATGGAAGAACTCTCATTTGTTTGTTTGTTTGTTTGTTTTAATTTAAAAACGTATTGGGATAATTTATTGAGACTTGTGTGCAGATAAAAGAACCACTACACAGAAATCCCAGTGTACCATTTACCCAGTTACCCCAACTGGAGGAGTTTGCAAAAGTATAGCACAACATTACAAACACAGTACTGACATTGATATTATTAACTAAACATATTCGGTTTTCCAGTTTTACATTACTTATTATGTGTGTGTGTGGGGGGGTATATGTAGCTCTATACAATCGTGTCACTTGTGTAGCTTGGTTTATTCACTACCGTGGTCAAGATACCATACAATTCCATCCCCACAAGAATCCCTGGTGTCACCCTTTTATAAATCAACTCAACTCCCTCCAGATCCCCTTCCCACTTCATCCCCATCCCACAGCAATCACTATTCTTTCATCACTTCTAAATTTTTTTCATCTGAAAAATGTTATATATAATTGATATATACAATGATTGATATTCTGTAATTCATATGGAAAGGCACAGGCCCTTAAATGAGTTAAAAAATCTTGAAAAGAAGAATAAAGTGGAAGGAATCACTCTACCTAATACCAAGGCACACTATATAGCTGCAGTAATCAAGGCAGTATGGTGTTTGCAGAGAGATAGACACACAGATTGGCGGGACAGAAGAGAACAGGATGACCTAATAGAAAGGTTAACGTGATTTTGTAAAAGGAGTCTGAGCAATTCAATGAGGACAAGTTGCTTTTAACAACTGTGCTAAATTCATTGAAAATGGATATGTAGAAAATTGAAGCTTGACCAAATCTCCATACCATATAAAAATTAACTCAAAATTAAGATAGACTTAAATATATAATGTAAACAAAACCTTGAGGAAAAAAATTTCAAGAAAATGTTTAAGATCACATGCTAAAGCAAAGAGTTCTGAGACTTGACCAAAAGCAAGATTATATATATAATATATATGTTGGTTATGTATAACCAATATATATAGGTTAACTGGATTTCAGCAAAATTAAACATCTTTGCTCTGCCAATGATCCCATTAGGACGAAAAGAGAAATTATAGACTGGAAGAAAATATGTGTGAGCGAAAAATGCTCTAGTGTCTAGATTACACATAAAGAATTCTCAAAACTCAACAATAAAAACAAAACAAACAATAAAAAAAATGACCTGATTAAGAAATGAGCAAAGCACTTGAATAGATATTTCTCCAAAGATATGTAAATGACTAAGAAGCATATGAAAAGATGCTTACTATCACGGATCACCCAAGAATTGCAAATAAAACCCACAATGAGATGCCACTTCATACCCATTATCAAGATGGCTATCAAAAGAATACCAAATGTTGGTGTGAAAGAGGAGAAATGAAGGGTGACACTGGACAGCTCAGTCGCTTAAGGGTCCTACCTCAGCTCTGGTCATGATCTCATAGTTCTTGAGTTTGAGCCTTGCATCGGCTCTGTCCTGACAGTGTGGAGCCTGCCTAAGATTCTCTTCCTCTCTCCCTCTCTCTGCCCTTCCCCCACTCTCTTTCTTTCTCTCAAATAAATAATCTTAAAAAAAGAATGTAAGAGAAAGGAACCCTTGTACACTGTTGGTGGAATTATAAAGCGGTGCAATCACTGTGAAGGGAGAATGGCAGTTTCTCAAAAAATTAAAATAGAACTATCATATAATCTAGCAGTCCCACTTCTGGTTATATATTTTCTGAGTATAAAGAATTGAAAGCAGGGTCTGGAAGATATAGTTGCCTAACCATGTTCACAGAAGTATTATTCACAATAGTCAAGAGGTAGAAGCAGCCCAACCGTCTATCTATGACTGCATGAACTAAATGCGTGGTATTCATACAATGGAATATTGTTCAGCCTTAAAAGGGAAGGAAAACCTGTCACATGCTACAACATGGATGAACCTTGAGGATATTATGAGAAGTGAAATAAGACAACACTGAAAGACAAACACTATATGATTCCACTTACTCGAGGTATCTGAAGTAGTGGAATTCATAGGAACAGAAAACAAAGTGGTAGTAATCGTGGGGGGAGATGAGTGGTTTAATGGGTATAAGCTTTAATTCTGCAAGATGAAAAAGTTCTGAAGATCCATTGCACATCAATATGAACATACTTAATATTACTAAACTGCACACTTAAAATGGTTAAGATGCCAAATTTTCTGTTGTATGTCTGTCACTACAAGAAAGAAAGAAAGAAAGAAAGAAAGAAAGAAAGAAAGAAAGAAAAGAAAAAGGAAGGAAGGAAGAAAGGAAGGAAGGAAAGAGGGAAAGGGAGAAAAGAAAAGAGAAGAAAAGGAGACATGTAGGGAACAACAAATCCTAGTTAGATAACTCCAATACTGGATTCATCTCAGTTATTAAATTGTCTTTTTCATTCATGCTGTGATTTTCTGAGTTCTTGGTGTGAAGGGTGGTTTTCTATTGTATTCTGTACATTTTCCCATCGTGTTAGGAGAGTCTGGGTCTATATTATCATACTTTTGTTTTAGCTATCATCCACACTATTTAAGTTTAGCATAGAGCATCTGTTGTTTTGTGAGCTGTCATTTTAATGACTGTTAAAAAAAAAAGCTGCCTTGTTTAGAGTAGGAAAATATTGGGTCCGGGTCACCTTCTTCTATTGGGTGGGGATGACATGTCTTGTGTTGTCCTGCTCATCCCGGGATTCCTAGCCACTTCATTATCTTACCACTTTTCAGAGCTTCTTTGCATTGCCTCTTTGACTGCCTTTTCCATTATGTCTAGGGTTTGTGGTTGTCCCTAGCAAGGAGAAGCAGGGAGAACTAGGTGTGTAATACCTTGTCCAGATCGGAAATCTCTCTTGTTTGTAATCCCTGAAATTCCTCCCTAACCTCTTCCGTAGCCTTGGGCATGGTAGCCACTTTCTGCAGGTCTGGTTCTCTGGACCAACAGAAGTTTTATTTATTTTATTTTATTTCCTTCTAAATCCTTCATACAGGTATAAATAATACTTTATACTAAATGCTAAGTTAACATTGCTGGTTTGATTTTAGGTTTCCTGACTGGATCCTGACTGATACAGAATGCACGGATTCTGAAACTGCTTCTGCCTTACTTTCCTTACTGTAGACATTTTATACTGAAATTAAAATATTTCAAATGTGAATGCCTGCAACATCAAACACCCTCCCTGTTTACATGGACTTTTACAAGATACAATTGGAATTTACGTGAATCTATGTGCACTTTATAACAGATTACAATCTGTTTTTGATACCCATACATAAAAGTTCATTATTCTTCTTATTACACCCTGTTAAACACATTTAACATTTGAGTACATTGTATAGCAGGTTTTAAACTAAATACCAACTATATTGGAGCATTCAATTTAAATATTGAAGTAGTTTTAGATAGATGTAGCATTCTCGGTTACTAGAAAGGACATCTGTGCTATGCATCATAACAATATAAAACTCCTAAATAAAATGCCATTCAAGATTGGGTTATGAAAACACATGGTAATGAATGATTCAAGCAACATTGGAACATTGGTGCCCTCCATCTGATTTAAAATATAACATGTTTTTATACTAAAAACTTACTATCATTACCATTTTGGTGTGTTAATAAGAATTCTACCCACCTATTTATAATATGGATACTTATTTATATTTTTCAAATCCCATATGTTTCAATAGGATAACTGTATAATGCATTGAATAGAGTTTGAAGACTCTTGCAGTGACACAGAAATGAAGATTCTGAAATTATGAATTTCTGAAATTATGAGGAGGAATGAAAATTATGAGGGGATCATCTTAGACTTTCAGATGGAAAACCTCAGAACAATGGCTCCAAATCAAAATCAAAAAACAGGTAAATGGAGCTTAAATGAATTTTCCTGAAATCTAGGCTCATGGCAGTTTAGTCCCTGACTAAATTAAAATGATTAGCCTCTATACTGCCTATCAAAGAAAAGATAAGCTGTCTCTGGAAGAAGATAAAATAATCCAGAAAATCCACAAATCTAGTACACAATGTTCAACATTTATTTTTCTATTTTTTCTCTTTTATTTTACTTTATTTTTTTATTTATTTTTATTTTTAATACAATTTATTGTCAAGTTAGCTAGCACACAGTGTATATGGTGTGTTGTTGGCTTTGGGAATAGATTCCCATGATTCATCACTTACATAGAACACCCAGTGCTCATCCCAACAAGTGCCCTCCTCAAAGCCCATCACCTATTTTCCCCCGCCCTCTCATCACCCCCACTCCCTTCCATCCTCAGTTTGCTGTCTGTATTTAAAAGTCTCTTATGGTTTGCCTCCCTCTCTGTTTGTAACTATGTATATTTTTTCTTCCCCTTCCCCCATGGTCTCCTATGAAGTCTCTCAACTTCCACATATGAGTGAAAACATATGATATCTGTCTTTCACTGACTGACTTATTTCACCCAGCATAATACGTTACAGTTCTATTCACATTGTTGCAAATGGCAAGATTTCATTCTTGTTCATTGCTGAGTAGTATTCCATTGTGTGTGTGTGTGTGTGTGTGTGTGTGTGTGGTAGATAGATAGATAGATAGATAGATATAAATAGATATACCATATCTTCTTTATCCACTCATTAGTTCAACATTTATTTTAAAAAGATATTGCAATTGCCAAATGACATGACTTCATGATCAAAGTAGAGGGTAAAACAGAACCACAAGTGATGAAAATTTGGGAGTTATTTGACAAAAATTTTAAATTTGTTTACATAATATATTCAAGGGGCACCTGGGTGGCTCACTTGGTTGAGCGTCCAACTTTGCTTCAGGTCCTGATCTCATGGTTCATAGGTTCAAGCCCCACATTGGGCTGACTGCTGTCAACCTGTCAGTGCAAAGCCTGCTTCAGATCCTCTGTCCCCCTCTCTCTGCCCTTCCCCTGCTTGTGCTCTCCCCAATAAAATAAATAAATATTTTAAAAATAATATATTCAAGAAAACACAGGACAAGAAAATAGACAATAAGATTCAAAATGTTAATAGAAAATTGAAAACTATGAAATAGGTAAAAATAAGACCTCTAGCATTAAAAATAATAATAATTAAAATTATAAGCTTAAAAGATATGTTGTTGCAGATTATACAATAACCCAAAAGATAATTTAAAAAGCTGAAAGGTGATTCAATACAAAGTTTCATACTGAGTTGCACAAAGGCATAAGAGTAGAAAATCTAGAAAAGATGGTAAAACACATATAGGATATAATAAAAAGCTTTCCCAAAAGGAAGAGAGGTAGCATTGACTAGAAGCAATATTTTAAGAATTAATAGCCAAATATTGCAAATATTTTCTAAAATTCATGAAAAATAGCAAGGCACATATTCAAGAAGAAGATTATAGAAAAATTTCATGCCTATGTACATCATAATACAAACTATTAAAAACCAAAAAGAAATAGAAACTCAAATATGGTTGATGTTCAAAAGAAAAATAGGAAGCAAGGACAATGGTTCAATGAAATTTCAATGAAATTTAAAAAAAATCCCCCTGGAGAAATATCTTTTAAAAATATGGTTAAAATATTTTGAATAAATAAGAATTGAAAGAATTCACTGATCAACTATCTGTGCTTGGAAAAATGTTAAAGAGAATTCTTCAAGTGCCACACCCCTCAAAAAAAAACAGCTGCAAGGAAATAAAAATTTGAAAAAGAAAGGAGTCCAAAATACAGTAAAACCTTGGTTTGTGAGCATAATTTGTTCCAGAAACATGTTTATAATCCAAAGCACTTTTATATCAAAGAGAATTTCAAGAACCATTGGCTCAGTTGTGATCACGTGCCATTCGGTATCACAAACTACTTGTATTATAAGACATCACTCATTTATCAAGTTAAAATTTATTAGAAATGTTTGTTCATCTTGCAGAACACTCCCAGAACAAGTTACTCTCAATGCAAGGTTTTACTGTATATGCAAAATGTCAGATAAATATAAACAAATATCAAGCATATGAAATAATAATAACAACAATAATTTTATGAGATTAAAATGTATGTAGAATTAAAATGTACAATAGTATTGGTAAGAGAATAAATGGAGTTAATGAATTCTAAAGTCATTGCATTGTCAGAAAATGGGAAAAATAATAATTTATATTAGATTGTAATAAGTCAAAATGCCTGTTACAATCCCTAAGGAAACAAAAAGTAATATTAAAAACTATAGGGGCGCCTGGGTGGCTCAGTCAGTTGAGTGACCGACTTCGGCTCAGGACATGATCTCACGGTTTATGAGTTCGAGCCCCACATTGGGCTCTCTGCTGACAGCTCAGAACCTGGAGCCTGCTTCGGATTCTGTGTCTCCCTCTCTGCCCCTCCCCGACTCATGCTCTGTCTCTCTGTGTCTCAGAAATAAATAAACATAAAAAAAAATTAAAAAAAACTATCAATGAAAGACAGAAATAAGAAGTAGAAACTGAAAGGTAAATAACAAGACCATCATTATTTGTTGATGATGCAATTGTTTTCATAAAAAAATCCAGGTAAAATACAGGATCAATAAATGACCTTAGCAATATTTCAGGATACATGACCATAATAAAACAAAATCAGTTGATATCTTTGTCCCAGAAATGAACAAATAGAAAATACAATTTAAATAATAATTACATTTTGGATAGCATCAAATAATTCATAATTAAAGAAAAAATCTAATGAAAGACTTGCAAGGCATCTACGCTGAAAACTACTAAAAGTATTGAGAAAATGAAAGAAAGGCCTAAATAAATAGTGAGATACAGCATACTCATGAGTAGAAGATTCAAACGTGTAAAAATGCAAACTCGGTCAATTGTCCAGCAGTTTTGAAAAAAATAAAATTGATGCATTGAGGCTCAAATTTAGATGGAAATGGAAAGGGTCAAGAGTAGCCAATGCTTACTGAAAAAGGGCAAATGGTGCACTTCCATTACCAGAAGCCAAGGCCTATTATAATGCTAATGTAACTCAGGTAAACTGGTATTTGTGTTAAGTATAGAGGAACAATCTGTAGTATAAAATTGAGAGTTCAGGAAGATGCCCACATGCATAGAGTCACTCGATTCATGGTAAAAGTAGCACCGAATTGTAGTGGATAGGAGTCCATCATCTCAATAATGTGGTGAGTCAATTGTATATCCACACGGAAAAAAATCAACTTTATCCCCTGACCTACATCAACATAATTTCCATATGGTTTGCAAATCTGTATGTGAAAGGCAAAATAATTCATCATCAAAACAAAACAAACAAAACAACAATGAAAAAAAAAACAACAGGAAAATATCGTCACAGACGGGGTCGATAAAGATTTCCCAAATAAGACAAAAAAGTCCTAATCGTAAAGGAATAAAATAATATTGATAAATAGGACTTTATTCAAATTAAGAACTTTTATTCAACAGAAAACTATTAAAGTGAAAAGGCAGGACATGCTAAAGTTGTTTCTAAAACATATGTAAAATAAAAGACTCTTCTACAGAGTCTGAAGAGACATCCTAAAAGTCACTAAGAAAAAAAAGACTTAAACCTGCCAGAAAGACCAAAATGCAAAAGACAGACAAAAGAAATGTTGACAGAGTCTGAGCAATTCCACCATGAGGTATTTACCAAGAGAAATATACACATAGGTGTACCAAATATATGTACAAGAACGATCACAGCAGTAACAATTAGTAATAATTAATGGGAAGCACTCAAATATGCCAATAGAAAATAGGAAATAATTTTTATGTTCATCAAATGGATTTTTATACAGTAAGAGTAAATAAACCTTCGTATGTACATGCCTATTCAGGGATGAAAATCAGTTACAATTTTTTTTAATGTTTATTTATTTTGAGAGAGAGAGAGAGAGAGTGAGCACAAGCAGGGGAGGGACAGAGAGAAAGGGAGAGAGTGAATTCCAAGCAGACACTGCAGTGTCAGCGCAAAGCCCGATGCAAGGCTCGAACTCACACACTGCAAGATCATGGCCTGAGCCGCAATCAAGAGTCACTCGCTTACCTAACTGAGCCACCCAGGCGCCCTGGAAATCAGTTAACAATTTTAAGAACAAAAATATTTTTAAAAAAGACACAACAGAGTATATATAGCACAAACTCACGTATGTATGTTCAAACACAAGTCAAATTTACGGATTTAGAATGCGAAATAGTATTTATGTTTGACAGGAAGGAGTACCTGAGAGGGTACATTAAGGGATCTTTCCAAATTCTAGTACGGTTCTATTTCTTGTCCTGGGTGCTGTTACATGGGTGGGTTCACTATAAAATTCATAAAACTGTCTCCTTATGATTTGTTCAGTTTGCCTCATGTATGTCATTCTTCAATATTAATTTAAAAATATAATAGAAATATAAAGGGAAAATTGGAACATCAATAAATTAAATATTTCAGTGTAAAATTTAAACCGTGGTCAAAGTTAAATTTACATCAATTTAGTAAACTCGTTGCAATATTTCTGAAACCATTTATTGTCTTAATGTTCAAAGAATATTTGAAAATAAGTTAGAATAAGAGGTCAAAATAATAACAATATCTAGGGGTGCCTAGGTGGCTCAGTCGGTTAGGCGCCCAACTTCGGCTCAGGTCATGATCTCACAGTTCGTGGGTTTGAACCCTGCATCAGGCTCTGTGCTGGCAGCTCAGACCCTGAAGCCTGCTTCAGATTGTGTCCCCCTCTCTCTCTGCCCCTCTCCCACTCACCTCTGTCTCTCTCTCTCTCTCTTTCAAAAATAAACATTAAAAAAATTAAAAACCACAATATCTAATAAGAAAATGTAATAAAGAATAGTTCTGTCTAAAAGAGCAACCAAAATCTTAGTAGCTAGTCAACATAGACATGAGAAATGCGTAAGTAGGAAACTTTACAACTTTGTGAAAGGACATAGAATAAAACCTAAAGAAGTTGAAAGACAAGCCCCATTTTGAAATAAGTGCCAATATTATAAAAAGATCATGCTCCAAAGCATATTAGGAAGTGAGAAAGAACAATGCACAGAACTGTGGGATTTCATGAGTGTGAGAAAAATAGAAATATGTTATATGGATACGTATACGGGCACAATTGCATAAAAAAGGCACTGGAGAGGCAAATACCAGATTCTTAAATGTGCTTATTTCTGCTCCAGAGAGTTATAGAGATTATATTTGTGTGAGAGGCAGGGAGGTGAAACAAAGTTGGAAATTGAAGTTTTATTACAAGTTCTGAGGTATTGATAAGAATATATCACTTAAGAGAAAAAATAGGTGTAATATATTGAATATGTGCTCATGAAGAAAAATGCAAATATCAATCAAATACATGAAAGATGATTAACCTTATTTTTTAAAATTTTTTTAATGTTTATTCATTTTTGAGAGATACAGAGAGACAGAGTGCAAGTGGGGGAGGAGCAGAGGAGACACAGAATCTGAAGCAGGCTCCAAGCTCTGAGCTGTCAGCACAGAGCCCAACGCGGGGGTCAAACTCACAAACTGTGAGATCATGACCTGAGCTACAGGGGACCCTTAACCGACTTAGCCACCCAGGTGCCCCACTTACCCTATTTTTAATTAAAAAGTATATCATTTTCTCAGTAACGTATATATCAATTCAGTCTTGGAGAAAGAAAAAGAAATATTAATGAAGGACTCTGGTAGTAAGGAAAATAAAAGGGAGACAGTAAGCAACCAGGGATGGAATCCTGAGAAATAAATGTGACAGAACCTCCCCAGAGAAAAATTCTGTGGGAATGTGTTTCACCTTAGTCCTGATCTCCGTAGATAGACATGCACAGTCCTCCCTGCAACACACACACACACACACACACACACACACACACACACACTCACAACTGTTCCCTGAAGTAATCACAATAGAAAATGAATCAAAAGGCAAAATATTAACAGTTCATACAATCTATAAATGACTCTACTCAAAGATTCGAGATCTATAAAAACCCGATGTTAACCTTCTGTATCATTGATGGGCAGTTTTTCAAATCCAAATTAATAAAGGTGACAGAACAAAGAAGACTAGAAAAATCTAAATGAATCCTCCAGATTTTCCTACCTGTCTCACTTGTCTTCAACAATGTTGTGGTTGTGGTAATTTAATATGATTATGCTTGTAAGCTCTTCTTTGAAACTATAAATTTGTCTAATTAGATTATTCATGATGACCTGAAAAATAAAATCCTCTAAGACAGAAAATTCCATAGTGGAACAGAGCTTGAAGGCAGTCTTGTCAGTTTGTTCGGGAGCAAGCATAGAATGTTGTATTTGGGTCAGGACTTGGCTAACTATTCAGTCTGATTTCAGTTAGATTTCTAAATAATATATGCAAATACTGATTATTGATTTACCCCCAAATTGTGATATTGGAGAATGGGATGGTGTGGTGTCGTGTATGTGTTAGTATGTATATATTTCTTTATCTGTTACAGAAATGATTGTATAAGGATTTGCCCTCATCTTCCATAACAGACATCAATGAATATTGCCTAAAATTGCAACCAGTAAATAGAATAAGTATGTTATTTAGAAATATAATAATATGTGAAGAATTAACAGTTAAAAGAGCTGAAAGTTTTTACCTCTAACTGGAGCACAGAAGTAATCAGATATTGAGTAGTGATCAAATTTTAGGGTTATAAACATGCAGTAAGTAATATTTGCCGACTGAATTATACATATGCTTTATTTGCTAAATTTAAAAATTAAATGTAAAAGTTATGTAAAGTAAAAGTTGAGTGGATTTTTAATTTTTTAAGTTTATTTATTTATTTTTAAAGAGAGAGAGAGAGAGAGAGAGTAAGTGTGGGGGAGGGACAGAGAGAAAGGGAACGAGAGAGAATCCGAAGGAAGCTCTGCACTGTCACCGTAGAGCTCGACACGGGCTCAAACTCATGAACTATGAGTCAAAATCAAGAGTCAACCAACTGAGCCACCCAGCTGCCCCTGAGTGAATTTTTAAAAAGCACTATTTCTTGTGTTATACACTTACTAATATACCACTAGCCACTTAGGTCTTCATGGTTTATTTCAAGGAGCACCTCTTGTGCTGATCTCCCTTAACCTCTCCAGTTGGTAATTATCTGTCATGTGTTTAGCATGTCACATTGCTTCCTTCTGCGTTATACCCATTATATTCTTCTACCTTAAAAAAAAAAGTTTCTTACATACCTGGCTCTATAATTTACTCACAGATTCGTTGTTGGCATATACCAGTTGGGGAATGCTCTCTTTTATGAGAGGAGTTCAATGATTTCTAACTTACTAAACATTTACTCTAGGTGATTTACTAAATTGTGTACTCAATATTAATATTATTAACCTGCAATTGGTGTATTTTTATAAAATAATCAATTACATTCAAACTGGATATTTGGATCAGGGCTAGAAGTATGGTTTTAAATTTTAGGTAGTTTTAATTTTAACATAAATAGCTTGTCTACCGTAGTATGACCATTCAAACTCGTCTCTGCATCTGGTTACATCCGCATTATACAAGGTCTTATGTAAATGTAATTCGAATACAAAGATCAGGGACAATTCCAAGACACTGGGATATAAGTATACTTATTTGATTATTTCTGTATGATTCCAAAACTTTTAAAATTTCAGATTATACAAAAAGCAGTGAATCAAATTGAAAAAGGAGGGGAAAACTCGGCAGTGATTCATTTCATGTTAGATTAGATATTCATAATAGACTATGCACATAAATTTGTTTAAAAATCTATTCTATAGAAAAATTTAGGGAGAGGAGTGATAAGCAGGATATTAGTATTTGATCTCCTTCCTGCAAGTTCTGTGACCATGGACAAATCATTTAACCTTGATTATGCCTTGATTTCCTCACCTGCCGCGAGAGTGTGACACGTTTTATTATCTATTTCTAATGCTGATAGATACTAAATATGTTCCCCAAATAACATTCATGATAAAATGTCATTGGATAGTCAATTACAATATTAATGTCTATTTAAAGATGTATATTTTGAAAATGACCACACATATTTTTACTTCTATGACAAACTCATTCTCAGTGTCTTAGGGTTAATGCATTATTAATTTTATGTCTGTACTGTTCAGGAGACACATCAGCTGGGCAGAAACTAATGAGAAATTCACAGTGAACTAGTTAAATATTAATAGTCCATTCACATATGGGCCATATAATGATTCTGTTGGCTTCCAATTTTATTATGAGCCTGCAGGTTGGTTTCTCACCATATTTTTCCCTTGTGCTAGGTCCATCATGAAACACAATGGAAGATTTCAGAATGAGAAGATTTGCAAGTATGTGAGATATCCAGGTTGCTTTATGGAAGGCAATTATTGCATATATAGCCACATATGATCAGAGGTAATATGTATCAATTCTTTTGCATAAGTATATAACTGACCATTTAGATTTTATTATTACATCTAGTCCACTAGGTTGCAATAATTTTTAAAAACTACATATATTTAAGAGAAGACTCTAAGAAGAATATTCATTGAGCACCTACTATGTGCCAGGCACTTGTACATCTAGACTTTATGAAAAGCACTGTCATATTTCCAATTTCCCCAGATCATGATTTAAAAAAAAAAAAAAGGACATTTTGCTTTAGGAGCGAACATATCAGTTTTGGTATGAAACAATGAAACAATGCTGGAGGAGATCATTGAAAAGACATGAGCGCTGGTTGACCTTCCAGCTCGATCCAGGCAACCAGAGGCTCCTCACCTCCTCCTCTGTTCTTGGAATGTACATTTCTGCCCACCATTTCCACAGTGAGAGCCATTTCAAGGACATAACTTGGACACAGTAAGGTTTTGCTGAGACCACCTGAACGAGATACATGGCTGAACCGAGGTGAGGCCTCTATATAAACTTTAAGATTGTGGGGGGCCAGTGGGGAGATCTACCCATCTCGTGGCTGCCCAGGACAAACCTCGTAGGTAAGTTCCTTTTCTACCACCTAAATCTACCACCTGTTAATCTAGAGCAGTCTGCATCTTTCGTAGGTCTCTCCTTGCCCTCTGTGTACTCTGGCCAGTTTCAGATTTAACCTGGGGAGCTTCCAGGGATGTGAACCAGCAAACGTGTCTTGTGTGATGGGTTTTCTCATTTGCTATTCGCCTATTATAATAAATTTCCCTCTCGTGTGTGTGTGAGTATAGCACCTTTAGCCCCTTATACGATGTATCCTATACGCATTATTCCCAGATAATTCTTTTTATTATTCATAATAGCAAAGTGAATTGGAAAGGCTAGATTTCAGGTGCCTTGTAATATCTGCTTATTGTGGAAATGCATTTTAGGACATTATTACAGAATAGTAAGTACCTCGTTTCCTGGCTTCACTTTATCCACGTACACCTGATTTTAGTCAACATGAGAGATCTTTATACCAACTTCACTTCTATCTGTACCCTTGCCTTAACAGAAAGGCTCATTTATGATTTTCTTTCTTTCCAAATTTTATTTTCCTCTTAGTTCACAAAGATAATGCAGGTGGTTATTAATTACATTTACCTATCAACTCCTCAATAACAGGGATGTGTTATTCATCCCTGGCATCAGCTAGTGCTGAGCTGAATCACTTGATATTACTTAGAAGACAAGACCAAAGCAAGTGTGGGTTAAACTGTCATATAAAGGAAATTAACTTGAACAGATTCAAGCTAAGTTGTGTTTTGATGCTTGCTATTTGCTGCTGATTTTGCTCTAATTTGCTACCGTCCCTCTGTATATGAGTGTTTATGTTCTTTTCTCTAGTTAAATGCCTTCAATTCAGAGGTGTTACATGTATTATAATACAAAGATGATGAAGAAAACGCATTGCCAGAAGTAGATCAAAGTGGTTAATTGCAAACGAGCGTCGGTATTTTCGCCCCTGTTTGTCAGGAGAGGAAAACAGGTGGTGTGGGCTCCTCTGCGAGAACATTGCTATATAAATAATCATGCTCTTTGAAAATAATACCTGTAAGTAAGTCATTTCAAGATAATTTCAGTGTTTATAGATGTTTCTTCTGAAGGAGCCTTGGAATATTTTGCATTTGCCAACTGATGTTTAACCCTTTCTCCTACCAGTGTAATTGGATCATTCAGAACACTTCAAGAATCCATTTAGCCTGAAGGGTACTGATAATTGTACCAGACAGGAATTAGAAGAACCGGATTTTAACAAAGGTCATTACATCTTACTAGTGTAGTGAATTTTGTCCATGTTCGTAAACCACTCTCACTAGATATTTTGTGATTTTTAAGTACACTTTATATACTCATTCTTTTTTTCCTCTTCATTTTCTCTTTTCCCTTCCTTCCATATAAAAGGCTAGTAGATTTTGTTCCCCAGAAGGAATGTGATTGAACAGAAAGCCATCCTCCATATACGTTAGGATTGAAAGTGGGGTCTATAGGAGTCCCTCATGCTCCCAGCCAGTCTACTACTTAGCCTCTTCCAACAGCCATCTTCTTATTCCCAACAACTACCCAAGAACAAGCTCCAATTAGAACTGAGTATCGACCTCCCACTAAGAAGCTCTCAGGACAAACATCATTGTGCCTCGCATCCCTGGAGCCCTCAGACTCTGTGAGGAAGCCAAGCCTCCAAGATCCTGGGTCCGTGTGGCTCTAGCCTGACTCAGCTCTGTCCGCTGTCCAGTGCTTGCTGGGAACAAGTCTGTTTTTTGGAAAAACTTCCCTGTGTCCTCTAACTTTTCTCTGAAACATACCTTACATTTTTGTACTCTCAGAAACCTGCGTACTCCCTAAAAACACTGTTTCCCCTGTAGTCCTCTTGATATGTGGCTGTTTTCTTTCCATGTCATATTTCATACCTGGTTTACTCTCTCACTAGTCACAACTACCCTTGTCTTTCTGGTTATTTTAATATCACTCATATAATCCGTCCAACTCTCTGACCTCTCTGTTTTAGGCCTCCATACTCCTAATGCCTCAGTCCTCTATCCCATTTTCAGCTATTGTGTCAAACCCTAGAACTTGCAATTATGAATTAATACAGACCTTCACTTTATTTTTTTAATATTTATTTATTTTGGGAGAAAGAGAGAGAAAACAGGGGAGGGGCAGAGAGAGAAGGAGAGAATCCTAAGCAGGCTCCACACTGTCAGTGCAGAGCCTGATGCGGGGATTGACCTTATGAAACATGAGATCATGACCTGAGCTGAAATCAGGAGTCAGATGCTTAACTGCCTGAGTCACCCAGGCACCCCTAGATGTCCACTTTAAGACATGTCAGTCTCTAACCACATTCTCTCTTTTTTACTCGGTCTCCAGAACCAACAACTCCTGTACCCACCAGGACTTCCATTTACCCTCCCACAGTTTTACTGTGTAATACCACCTCCCTAACACAGAATTGGGGTGGGGGGGGGGAATGATCCATGGCTGCAATCACTTCCTTGTTTTCAGCCTTACTCCTTCACCATTCCCTTATCCCTGTTTATTTTCTGCCAAACCCCAACGCTAGTTAAATCCGTTTTTGCCTCTCCATTTCTCCACTCCTCAGTGTAGCTGGAGATCAGTAACATGCTGATCAATCTCACCTAAGATCGATGACTTCACATTTAAATGAATCAGTAGAGTCAGGTTCAACTCTCACAGGGTAATTGATACGTATCTATAGGATAAGAAATGGGGGATGGACGTGGTAACAGCAGTGCAGATTTAAATAAGACTGCTTTACAAAGCTTCTCCGAGTAGGTAACATTGAAGCAGGGCCTTGAAGGAGGCATAGGAATGACTCATACAGACATTGAAGAGAGTAAAGAAGAGGGAAAGAGCTGGAGCAAGGCCAAGAATCAGGGGTGTGCCTGGCAAGTTCAGGTTTCCACAGGAACTTGAGTTGAGGGAACGCATGGATAAATGGTCAGGAATATGAGGAGAAATGATCCGCAAGGTCATGGGGAGCTAGATCCCCCCCAAAACATGTAAATAACTGTAGGATATTTGGATTTAATTTAAGCAAGAGGAGAAAGCATTGTGGAGTTTACGGTGGAAGACTCGTATGGTCCGAATTACATTTTACAGTGATCTTACAATGATCTTTCCGGCCGCTGTGTTGGGATAAGAACTGTCTTAAGCAGTGTTCTTAAGCACTGCTAAGCAAGGAACTAGAGTAATATATTTTGAGGTGATTGTAATGTTTCAAGAGGTTTGGACGAATTAGACCACAGTGGGAAAGATAGGTATTTCCACCTCCAGTGAATACCATCCAGCCTTGCCTTGTGAATTCAAGCCCTTTACCCTAGCAATTACCCCTCTTTTCCTTTTTTCAGGATTATTCCTATCAGCATACACACGAGTCTATCATATGCCCTTCTAAGCCAAATCATTTTCAAAATAGAAATTAAATTCAATACTTCCTACTCAAGGGTGCGCCCATTGCTCTGCCCCGCTTTATCTGAAAATTCCCAAAAGGATCACTTGGCTCTGTCTCTACTTTCTTCTCCTGTCTCTTGTACCAAACAAGTCCGGCTGTTGTTCATATCTTTCCACAGAGGCAACTCGCAGAGTCACCAACATTGAAGCTTTCTTTTCAACTGGTGCCAAAATGTTGTGTGTTTTATTTTAAATCTCCATATTTCCTACAAGCTTTTTCGTGAAGAACAGCAATCAGCTGCCCCATCCTGATGACCACTTTCAATTCTTGTAGCTGGTTCCTCTTTTGTTCGCCACCGTGTTTCTAAAGAACACGCTCTTTTGTTATTTCATAATTATCTGTGTCGTACCCATACAATCACTATTCACCCTGCATGGTCTTCCCATCACAATCACAATTTTTGGTTGATTACCGTTCATTCACATTAAGTGTCTGGAATTTAAAATATTAGTTATCCTTGGAGCACCTGGGTGGCTCAGTTGGTTAAGCATTACTTCGGCTCAGGTCACGATCATGCTATTTGTGAGTTCGAGCCCCACTTCAGGCTCTGTGCTTACAGTACAGAGCCTGGAGTCTGCTTTGGATTCTGTCTCTCTCTCTCTCTCTCTCTCTCTCTCTCTTCCCCTCTCCCACTCACACTCTGCCTCTCTCTGTCTCTCAAAAATAAACATTGAAAAAAATTTTTTGTAATAAAATATTAATTATCCTTGAGTCACTTTTCCTTTCTCATATTACTTTTTGTTTTCTGCCAAGTCCTATGTATTTGTGCACTCTCTCTCTCTTTCACTTGTTCCATCAGTGTTTTACATACTTTTTATTAATTCATTCCTAACATTTCTTCCAGATCGGTAAATCTCCTCTGAACACCAGTAAAACATATTAAGAAAATCTGCAACCTCTAATATGTCTTTCGGGGACCCTTTCCTCCTAGAATCCTCTTTGCTCCACTCTGGACTAGATGCTCTAGAATGTAGTGCTGCCCTTGAGCATTTCTCCACCATCTTCCTATGGATTCGCATCATTTCTCTGATATTTAGAACCTCTGTGCCTTCAGTTCTATATGCTTTTCTCTATGTTGGTTTACACTCTTATTTGGAGTATATTCTCTAGAAATTTCTGGAAATAGAATTCATGGGAGATGATTTTTTTAAATGTTTATTTATTTACTTTTGAGAGAGAGAAAGAGAGAGAGACAGAGAATCCCAAGCAGGCTCCATGCTGTCAGCTCAGAGCCCAATACAGGGCTCGAAACCACAAACTGTGAGATCATGACCTGAGCTGAAATCAAGAGTCAGAGGCTTAACCAGCTGAGCCACCCAGGTGCCGCGGGGAGATTATTATTATTTTTTTATTTTTTAAATGTTTTAATTTATTTTTGAGACAGAGAGAGACAGAGCATGAGCAGGGGAAGGGCAGAGAGAGAGGGAGACACAGAATTCGAAGCAGGCTCTAGGCTCTGAGCTGTCAGCACAGAGCGCGATGCGGGGCTCAAATCCATGGACTGTGAGATCACGGTCTGAGCTGAAGTCGGACGCTTAACCGACTGAGCCACTTAGGTGCCCTGAGATTTTTTTTTTTTTTTTAATGTCCGAATGTGTGACAATGCCAGCACTATATCCTTTGTGGTGGTTTCTAACGGGATGCGGATAACTTGGCTAATCTGGAACAATGTTGACCACAATTTCTGTCCCTCCCTCAGATTCCAGGTCAGGTTTGGCCACAGGAAAATGTGGGTGAGATTCGGGAGTGAGAGTAAAGCAGCAGCCATTCGGCTCTATGGGCCCACGTAGGGCATCAGGTGCCCTTGCAGCTGTCATGCCTTGTCACTCATCTCCCTGGCTCGAGACACTTGCTCGTGTGGAGTGGCAGCCAGGCTTGCAGCTCCTGTCTGATCTCTTCCTCGACTTCTCAGAGTCCTGGGCCAGGTGCCACTGCAGTGGGAGGTAACAGGTGCCAGTATCTTTTGCAGGTTACCTGTACCAAGATTGGAGATACAAAGACAGCAAGGGTTTCAGTATCTCCCTTACTCTCCTCTGCTTCACGTCCAGCCTTATTGCCTATTTGCCAGTCCTGCTGACCTACGGTAACTTCATGCTCACCATCAGACATGAAGATAATAACCCTCCATAAGTTCCTTAACAGCCCCCACAATTGTGTATAAAATAATCCTTACAATGTTTCCCTTTATTACCTATCACTCAAGTGGTTCTACAATATACCCAACTTACTGAGTTGTAGTTTCACTGGATTCTAGGTTGGACTTCCCAGGTAAGAAATTCTTGGTTGAAAATGGTTTTATCTCAGATTTCTAAAGGCTGCTCCACTGAATTTGATTGCTCCCTCTTTTCTTTAATTTTTTTTTTATTTTTGAGAGAGAGAAAGAAAGTGAGAGAGAGAGAGAGAGAGAGAGAGCAAGCACGTGCTGGGGAGAGGGGCAGAGGGAGAGAGGGAATCTGAATCAGGTTCCGCACTAAGCATGGGCTCAGTGTGTGGCTTGGTCCCTCAACCTGACGGATCATAACCTAAACCAAAATCAAGAGTCGGGCATTCAACAGACTGAGCCACCCAGGTGCCCAATAGTTGTCTCTTAAGAGCTATAATGTTTTTTTGATTCTTGATTTCCTATTTTTGTCAATGTCTCATGAACTTTCCCCCCAATGTCCTGAAATATCATGACTGTTGATCCTTTAATGAATTACCCATTTCCTGCACCAGTCAGCTGTATCTCACCGCACCTGTTGGCTATAATTCCTGAGCATTTTTGGAAATCTGTGGGGCAAAGCAGCTTGCTCCTAGTCTTTATTGCTTGTATGGATTTTAGGTTTTTTTCCAGTATGGTAGGTCTGTCTTTCTGGTGAGCTAGTGTGCCTCTGATCTCCCTGCTTTCCAGCTCTTATAATTTTGATGCCCTTTTCCCTCTTTCATTGCTTTATCCTTGGAATTTTATGTCTTTTCTGATGTCTCTTCATTAAGGGGGAGTTTTTGGAAAAAAATAAAACAATCTCTCTCCCTTGTCTAATATCAACTTGCACTGCTTTTCAGGAATATTTATTAACACTGGAATTCCTGGGCACAACTCGCCAGCTGATTTCCTTCTACCGTACTGACCACTGAGACGCCTTTATTATATTTCCCCACTCTTTATGTTTCCTTTTCTCTCTAACCTCCTCTATAGCAATCTCATCCTGTCCTGTGAATTTAAACGCAGATCTACGACAATGATTGTGAAATGTACATCTCCAGCCCTGCCCTCACCACAGAGCCTTAGACTGGTATACTCCAAATGTCTAGTTGGATTTTTCAAAAGCTTCTCAATCACAACATTTCCATGGTTGATCTTTTGTTTATTTCTCCACCCTAATCCGATCCTCCCCAAATGGCAACCTATATATCCAGTGGCTCCAGACATTAACCTAGGCATCTGTCTGACACCTCATTCTCTGGGGGACCTCACATCTAATCCATAGCAAATCCTACTCCCTGTAACGTCAAGGTATGTGTCAAATACAAATAGCAAACCTGAACACTTCACAGCCTCGATGGCCTCCATATGAACTGCCAGGGCTCCTTGTCTGGATCATTGTAACAGTGTCTCCACAGGTCTCTCTGCTCCATTATTACTCACCTGTAGTCTGTTCTCTACAGGGAAGTCAGAGTGGTCCTTTAGGTCAAAGTCCTCCAACATTTTCCCATTGCATTTTGACAAACTCATAAACTAAAAGAATTAGTCATTCTTCAGATAAACCCGGTCTTTCTCACCTGAGAACCTTTGCACTTACTAGAGGACATTCTCCCATAGAATGTCATGTTTCAGTCAATAATATTCCTTGGGCCACTATTCAATTGTGACCTTTTCAGAAAAGTCTTCCCTGATCAAAATAGCTAAAATTGCAGCCCTGGACACTCTCTATCTCATCCCATACACTACATGTCTTTAGAGCACTTATCACTACTTGATTTATATCATATATCTTGCTTATTTGTTATTGCCTGTCTCGCCACTAGAAGATAAAGTGTTTGAGGTCGGAGGTGTTATCTTGTCCATGGTAATATCTCCAGCTCTGGAACTGTGCCTGGGACATGGTAGGAATTCAATAAATATTTACTTAAAGAATGAATATTGAATGACCAAAGTGCCAGGCACTGTTCCAAGTGGTGGACCAAAGCACTGAACAAGACAGATGAGCTCTTCTCTCTCATGACTCTTATGTTCTAGTGGTCACAGTCCTTCTATACCATGTACCATGTTAATAAATTTACCTTTCATGTGAACCTATCCCTTTGGCTTGAAAATGATGTCCTAGATGCCATCTTGCTGTCCTGATCCTAATCTAGTACCTGGAACATAAAATCTTGCTAAGACATTTTCAGTGATCCTACATATTTCAATCGTTTACCTTTATTTATAACAGGCTATCTAGCTCATCACAAAGTTTGCAATTATATTTTAAAATTCTTAGTAAGCAACTACTATCCTTTAAGTGAGGCTTAGGAGTTTAGTGGCAATGGTTAATATCCCCATTTACAACTAGGAAACCACAAGAGAGTGTTGAAGTAACTTTCCCAAGGTTATCCAATGAATCATTGCCAGAGCTGGAATTAAATCCCATAACTCATTCTTGTTTAGGAAGCACTTTTATTCCTGGTTCTAAGATACACTGTGAGAACACTGCATCACCATCATTTTTCATTAGAGAGTTTAGAATAGACAAGGCCTAAATCAACTTCATAATAGAGGTCTTTATTTCATTTTGGAATTTTAGCGAAATATGGTTGAGGATCATTAAATGTTACAGATTGTCTTAAGCTTAGATTGGCTTATTGATCATCAATCAGCTAGCGAGTTCTTAAAGTAATCAATTGCACATATTGGAAAAAATGTTGCTAGTGGTCAAAATTCATTGTACCTACTATGAAAGATGTCATTATCAATTGTGAAAATAGAAAAAGAAAAAAAAACGTCAGCTTCTGTATAATGGTATGACTTTGCACTGGCCATTGCTTGTATAGAGATTAATAATATTAAGAGTTCATTTACATGTAGTCAGAACACTCTTCTTTTAACAGTTTGCAATTAGGTTCTACCCATAAAGTTGACGGAGATATTTGTGGGAAGCAATAAACATAATATTGTAATGATAATTGCTAAAGCTATTACCTAAATTGAATTCTGGCTTCCTGAAATCAGCTAGTACTATTTTACTTTGAAAGACTCTTCTGTTTTAAACATTTTACACATTTCTTTTTTTTCTACCATATCATGATAACTCTACCTTATGAATTATAAAATCAGCTTCCTCACCTGTCTGTGTGAGGCTTTTATACCTCCTACAATGGTCAGAATGATTTTTTTTACCAACCTAAATAGTCTTATGCCATTATTCTATTTAAAAGAAAAATCTGATAGATTTCAATTTTATTTTCAATGAAGTCTAACCCCTTTTCATGGCCTCTCATGCCCTGTGTGAATTCATGCTTATAAGTCACCCCAATTCCAACTCCCACGCTATGGTTTTCATTATGGTCCAGACTTGCTAGACTTCTTTGTGAGTAGCCAAACCTCAAGTCTTAAAGACCACTGCATTAGCTTTCCCTTGTGTCTGGAGGTTTTGCGCCCTCTCTTTCCATTGCTCTCTTCTTACGGCTGTAGTCTTGTCGGAGATGACATTTTGATAGCATCCCCTCTAGAATGCCGCTTTCTATCCTATGGCCCAATTTCTGTTGTAGGCAATTTTTGTTTTTTTTTATTTGCCTCCAACATGTTCCCCAGAACTCATTAGAATATAAATTCCATGGGGACAGTGTCTTGAAGTTTTTGCTCTCTAGCTTATCCCTACAGCTTCTAAAAAAAAAATGGTGCTCATTACATACATTGTTTGGATGAATGAAAACTTTTTTCTTCAACATGGTTGGACTTAACAAATTGAGGTAGGAAACTGGACTCCATGTTGATTTCCTCTCCTTAATATTATATGAATGCAACTCCAGGCCTTGATATTAAACCCATTATTTTTTTACCCTAATTTTAAAAAAGACTGTGTACATAAACTACCTTAGTTAGAGACTTTTATAAGTTCATAACTCAATATGCACAACAAGGCAATATGCAGCCAATGACAGAATTTAATATCTGTATCTTCTAATTTGGTTTAAATTATATCATAACAAGCTAGTATACTTTGAAGTACATAAAGGCAGGCTTTTCCTAGTTTGAACATAGGTGTTTATGTTATCTTTGATTTATTTTTATGGTATTGGGAGTTAGGGCTGAGAGAAAATTAGAATATTCATTTATCTCTATCCTTCCTCAAAGTCTAAATATCCTTCAGAAAGCAATGTTCCAGAATGCAATGCAATGTGCACTGCAGGAGGTCTTGTGATGTTTTAGGCTTATTCTACGAAATTCAAGACCCTTTCTAATTCCCTTTTAGTTCTGCTTCTCCTGTTATGAGCAATCTTCTTTCATAATAAAGAGTAAGAACCAGGAGTACCTGGGTGGCTCAGTCAGTTAAACATCCAACTTCGGCTCAGGTCACGATCTCACAGTTTGTGGGTTCGAGCCCTGTGTCAGGCTCTGTGCTGACAGCTCAGAGCCTGGAGCCTGTTTCGGATTCTGTGTCTCTCTTTCTTTCTGTTCCTCCACCACTCATACTCTGTCTCTCTTGCTCTGAAAAATAAACAAACATAAAAAATTTAAAAAAAAAAAGAGTAAGAACCATAGTTCTCATAAGAGGCAGAGGCAGAAGGGGTTACATTGAAGCGTTACAGTTTTTTGCCAAAAAATTATTTTAAAAAAGTCTAAATTCATCCAGTAAGGTAAATTAAATCTTTCTCTAAAAAATCCAGCATTATTTTATTTTATTTTATTTTATTTTATTTTATTTTATTTTATTTATTTTTAATTTATTTTTGAGACAGAGAGAGACAGATCATGAGCAGGGGAGGGGAAGAGAGAGAGGGAGACACGGAATCCAAAGCAGGCTCCAGGCTCTGAGATGTCAGCACAGAGTCTGAAGCGGGGCTCTAACTCAGAAACTACGAGATCATGACCTGAGCCGAAGTCAGATGCTTACCCCACTGAGCCACCCAGGCGCCCCCAGCATTAATTTATTTTAAAAATTAAAACAATGCTTAAGATTTAAAAATCCTACATAGCATCTAAGGATAATAATGTTGTTAATTTATTTTACCATAATCACAGAATAGACTGTGAGCTATATCATCCAAGTTCAAAAGAAACATCTTCAGAAGCCCTCTTTCAGAAAATTAAAAAGTATATTGAGAGGTTTTTCATTATATAATTTAATAGAAAGGTTAATGCAGCATCAAATATAATTTATTACCTTAAGTTGGCATTCACAGAAGCAAAGCAAACTAGCCCTCTTTCAGGGCAGTTGTTTACATTTTGTCCATTCTTTTTTTTTTTTAAGTTTGTTTATTTATTTTGAGAGAGAGATAGAGAGTGAGCACGCCGGAGAGGGGCAGAAAGAGAGGAAGGCAGAGAATCCCAAGCAGGCTCCATGCTGTCAGTGCAGAGCCAGAGGCGGGGCTTGATCTCATAAACCGTGAGCCATGAGAAAGAGTCAGACACTCAACTGACTGAGTCACCCAGGGTCCCACATTTTGTTCATTCTTAAGCGTGGCTCATAATACAGCAGTGCCATTCAAGGTGGTTCCTGGACCAAGCAGTGTCAGCATTGCCTGGAAACTTGCTAGAAATGCAAATTCTCAGATCCCACTCCAGACTTATTGAATTAGACATTCTGGGTGTAAGCCACAACAATCCAAGTGTTAACCAGACTTTTAACAGAGTGATCCTGATCAAAACACAGTTTGGGATCCTTACTCCTCCAAAGACCACCTCTGGACAATTTGTCATTGTTTTTTATAAAGATTTTTTTAATGTTTACTTATTTTTGAAAGAGGCAGAGCATGAGCAGGGGAGGGGCAGAGAGAGAGGGAGAGAGAGAATCTGAAGCAGGCTCCAGGCTCCGAGCTGTCAGCACAGAGCCCGATGCGGGGCTTGAACTCATGAAGCTGTGAGATCGTGACCTGAGCCAAAGTTGGACACTTAACCGACTGAGCCACCCAGGCTCCCCTAATTTTTTTTTAATATAGATTTTTTTAATGTGTCATTGTTTTTAAGAGCAAAAGCTGACCTACTCTAAGTTGGGAAGTCTGTGATAAGATTGATCAGACTCGATTGTGTTCATTGAAGAGAGATTTCACATCTTCCTTTTGGTTTCTGTTTGCTGAAATATCTTTCCATAACTTTTAATTTAATCAGGATTTATATTCTAAGTTACTTTCTATCTCCCTGTGCTATAAACTTTCCTCCTACAGACTCTAAATTTTCATCTGTTTGCAACCACACAGAATCAAAATACATCTAGTGGGTAACTACCATGGAGCCTAGAAGAATTAACAAGAGTATCTATTTTTCCCTTATCTCCTATTTCTCTAAAATTAAAAATGTTGAATGCCATGCAAATTTACACAAGCATATCTACCAGAAAAGCACACAACGCATTCAAGTGTCACAGGTGCAATTCAAGGTCCTATGTTATAAAGAACACTGGATTCTACACAACCAAAGTCATCTGCTGCCTTGGTTGTTTTCCGTCTTGAACGACCAATTGTGAGTCCTTCTACATATCACTTCAAAAATGACTAAAAATATATATATACGTGGAAATATACATATATATATATATATATATATACACACACACACATATATATATATATATATATATATATATATATGTGGAATCACAAGCATAATTGTGAAGGTTCTGATGTAAATGAGCTATATACCAGCTTCTCTAATTTGTGCACTGAAACCCTATTTATTTTGATGTGACAGGCTTCTAAAAAAGTCAGAGCATATTTTGTAGTTGATTCCATGACGAGAGCCACACACATGCACACACTCAATTAAATAGAATGTCGTATTTGCAATATGTGAGGGACAAAATGGGGGGCAAATTTGTTTGTAAATCAATTTCAATTAAAATGCTATCTGCTACAATGAGCAGGAAATCTCATTAGAAAGTTAACTTCTGGGGACTCTGGGTGGCTCAGTCAGTTAAGCCTCTGACTCTTCATTTCAGCTCAGGTCATGATCTCATGGTTGTGAGATAGAGCCCCATGTTGGGCTCTGTGCTAGGTGTGGAGCCTGCTTACGATTCTCTCTCTCCCTTCCCCTCTGCCCCTCCCCTGCTCACACTCATGCTCTCTCTCTCCCTCAAAAATGTAGTAACCTCCACTAAACAAAGTAGCATATAGGATGTGAAAAAGAAGAACCTGCATTTTAAAAAAAGTTTTTTAATGTTTGTTTATTTTTGAGAGAGAGACAGAGCATGAGCAGGGGAGGGGCAGAGAGAGAGGGAGACACAGAATCTGAGGCAGGCTCCAGGCTCTGAGCTGTCAGCACAGAGCCTAATATGGGGCTTGAACTCACAAACTGTGAGATCGGGACCTTGAGCGAAGTCGGATGCTTACTCGATTGAATCACCCAGGCGCCCCAAGAACCTACATTAAAAAAATATATATATAAAATTGTTTACAGATGATATCAGCAAAATGAGAAGATGCCCAAAATGACCATGGCCTTTGTTAGCGACCATGATGAGTGAAACTCCAAATGTGTCATGGAATGACTAGAATGCATTCTTTCTGTGTAGGTGGGAAAAGGTTGGGAAATAATGCCAAAAACATAAATTAGCTCTCATAACTCATTCTATTGTACTGAGTGGGAGGAAGTGAAAACTTTCTTCTGCGCCTCCCTTTTCGAACAAACACCATGCCTACTTGCTCATCTTCTTCCTAATCTCCATTTCAAATTCCTTCCCTTCCTCATTTTGTCAGATGATTACATGGCAACTATATGTTACGCTACTTTTTATACCAAGTATGAAACCAGACCTGTCCCATCCTGCTTTTCATTCGAAGCTCAGCTCAGTTAGTAGTATCTCTCCCCACACAGTCAGGCCAGATGGCATCATAAACAAACTTCTCATTAATTCCTCGCACTCACATTTCACATTCAAGTTACCACATCTTGTTAGCCATTTCCTCAAAATAATCATCAAATGCGTTGCCTCCTCTCTACTGCCATTGGCATTTTGTCTTAATTCAAACCGTAGGACTGGGAAGCTCGTTATCCTCCATTGTACTGGAATGTTCAATATTAGCTAGACCTGTGGCCTTCAGAAGAAAATCGTAATACACCTAAAATCTTAGGAGCTTCTGGTAGTCATGTGATTGAATTCTGGCTCCTGGGGAAGGCAGTATAGAAAAGAATCTTTAAGAGGAGAATGCTTTCGCCCCCACCCCCCCTTCTTTTTCTTGCTGCTTAAAATATGACCAAATAGCAACAGCTACAGCTGACGCTGTGGCTCATGAAGTGACCTCAGGAATGACAATCAGGCAGGGTGGAAAACAAAAGAGACAAAACCTGTCGTCCTGACAATAGAAAGAGCCATTCTGACCTTCTACCGATGACCTCAAAACTTACTGATCATGAGAAAAAAATATTTATATGATTAATATGGTTATTTTGTACGTTTTGTTATTGGAGCCATACCTAATCCTAAAAAATATTCCCTCAAATTTTTTCTTGAAAAAGTTTTCAATATTCTACCTGATCTGCTATGACTCCACTCCAAAACAGGCTTCAGATAACTGCCAACTAGAATTTCTGAAATCCAAATCCAATCATGTTTACTAACCTGGTTATTTCAACTTATTGTCTATAAGATGAAATTAAAAATATATAATCTGTTGAAAGTGAGATTCATGATCAGGCCTACATATTCCTTTATAGGCTCAATTCTTGCCATCCTCATGCTCTCTCTGTATTTTCCAGAATTTAATACTTGGATTTTTTTTTAACACCTACTAAAGGTCTGCCATTCATTTCAAGCACTGATATCCCTTCCCAGCTCTATGGACCAGAACTTGCTGCTTCCTCTGCTTAAAAGTCCTCTCTCCTTTTCTGTTCCACAGGGGCTTACATTTTGCCTTAAATGTGAAGTCATTCCTCACTCTTTTCCTAATTCATCATCTCCTCTTCTTTCTATATTGCACTGCACCTGTTTTAATTGGTGATTTTTATGCCACATCACTTTCTTTTACATGTTGGTTTCCCATTAGACTATAAGTCTCTTTAAAGCAGAAATATTATAACCACCTCCAAATTCCTAGTATCCAGCAGGTGTCTTAGCCTCATAATGCCCAAAATTATTTGTGAGACAAATACTAATAAATTAAGTTCAGACCTAAAAGGGACATTTTGCCCACCCTTCTTTTACTAGATGAGAAAACAGAGATTCAGAAAGTTTGAAAAAAGTGATCAAAATCATACAACTCTTTATTATAAAATCAAGATTAAGTCTGGTGTTGTGTGGCTCACAAATTAGTGTCAATTTCCCCACTCCATGCCAGTTTTATTTTTATACTTCAATTATTTCAGTAATTAATCTTATTTTTCTGCTCATCTTCTCCCACCATATCTATTCATCTAATGTTAAATAACATTTATTTTCTCGGTCTCTTAGGATTTGGTATGTGTTCTAGAAATTAGAACGCTGTTAGAAGACAGGCTAAGAGAAAGGTTAATGGATAGAGTTAGCTGTGCAAAATCTTCATAAACCTTTGTACCTCCAAAGAAAAGATAAACTGCAACATTCTGAATTTTTCTCATGTACAAAATCCACAATCTCTTATTACATTTCTTCCCATAAAAATTGAAGCTCATTACTAATTGAGGTGTTAACTAGCAGGCAAAGTTGAAAGCCATAGCTGCTTTCAGTGATGTTGAGGATGTTCACAAGGAGAAAAGCAAAGTGGTTTCTTTATGTTGTCCTTGCAAAATATCCAGGCGTTAGCTTTCCGAAGAAGGAAGAGAACTACAAAGTTGCCATCTCATTGTAGAAGAAATCAGTCAATCTTTTGGACCACACGCGTAGCATTATGGGAAAGATGTGACTGGAGCTACAATTTTCAATCTCCCCTAAACCAATCTCCTCCTTCTCCCCCAGCCTCTTCTTTATGTTTTCACCAAATTGAACATGTTTCACAAATAAGGAAAAAGAAAAGAAGAAATGTAGCAACCCTATTTAGGCAGTTCTAGATTAGAGAAAGATCAGAGAAAGTTCTTTGGGTGCCTTCATGAAAGACAGATGAGTAATACACTTACTTAATCCTTGTTTTGCACAACACACCTTTAAACTTTGCCTCAAACTTTACTTACTTTACTTGAACCTCACAAACACTTCTTTGCTATCCCTTGTACAAATGAGAAAACTATGGCATGAAGACCAGATATTTATCAAGAAGGGTCAACATTTCTTGAGCATTTACTGCACCAAGCAATCAACTAAGTTGTTGATAAGTATGATCTCATTTTCTTTTCACTGAAGCCACCAAGATAAGATGAGATAAGATAAGAGTTAAGCAATTGGCAGAATTTCACATAGATACTAAATAAAGGGATGGGAATTAAAGCCCATGGCTTCACTTTTGGCTCCATAATCAAAACAACTCTTCTTAGGAGGGGGAAAAAATACTGCCTCCATGTGGATTGGAGAGCCTTGTCCATCACAAAATTGCAAGGGTAGCCCTGCATATGTTGAGGTGGTGAAATACTTGAACATGCCTCCCAGCTTGAGAAAATTGGCAAAAAGCATAAGCATTTATAAAGTACTAGATAGTGGTTCTCAAAGTCTGAGCCCTGACCAGAGGAACTTGTTAGAAATTAAAATTTCAGGGGCACCTAGGGGGCTCAGGTTGTTAAGTGACTGACTGGATTTCTGCTCAGGTCATGAGAACTCAACAGCAATAAAAAAGAATAGGATAAAGACAAAAGCAGCTTTTATTTTAGGAGGAATAGGAGAACAAACATCTAACTTCTCTTCTATGTGATACAACTTATCCCTAAATAATTTATTAAATGTTCCAAGCATGTTGACTGACCTGTAGGTCTATTTTTGAGCTTGACAATTTAGTCCACTGTGTTTCATTTTTTATTTGTTTTGATTTTAATTATTCTTTTCTCCATAGGAAAATGTATTACAAATAGTTTCTCCCCATCTACATTTTGCCTGTTTAGGCTTTGAACAGCATTATTTCAATGAGCAGGGCCTTTTAATCTGAAGGAAGTCCAATTTGTCTTTTTGTTTTATCTTATGCTTAGTGATTTTTGTGTCGTCTATGAAATTCTTGACAATCAGAGATCTTAAAAAAAATTTCCTATGTGTCTTTTAGAAAGTTTACTGGTTAGATTTTATACTTAAGTCTATGACCCATCAGAAATTAATTTTGTTTATGCTGCAAGGAAGGCATCAGAATTTATTTATCACATTAAACCTCATTTGTGAGAAGGACTGCTTCCTGCTGAATTGCCTCAATGCCTTTGTGGAATGAAAACTCTATTTCTCAGCATTTCTTGCCTTTAGAAATGGCTAATGGGATAGAAGAATCTAGGCAGAGTCCCTCCTTCTTTTTTCCTCTTTGGTAGTCGAAGGTAACCACAAAGTTGCCATCTTGGCACATGAGAAAGAAGTCACATATTATT
Organism: Panthera leo; assembly: GCF_018350215.1. NCBI lineage: Eukaryota > Metazoa > Chordata > Mammalia > Carnivora > Felidae > Panthera > Panthera leo. The sequence goes on along the minus strand of NC_056689.1, from coordinate 39,943,417 downwards.
ATTGTTCTGCCCTCTTCAAGATAGTCAGGGTTCCCTTACTGATGAACATGGAGCCCACACCCAACCAGCTCTGTCTACTTCCCATGGGATTTAGTTGTATTGGAGAAAAGTACATTTATTTTGTCAAAAAAAATTTGTAAGAGGAGATAAAATAATATACAAAAATAAAGAATATTTTACTTCCTCTAAATTTTTTGATTGTTTCCATGTGTTTGAATGTCTTGGTATCCTTTTATATCCTGACTAGAGGCTGAAATCCATTAGTCAATTTTTAAATTTCAACAATTTATTTTCATTTCTAAAATAATTTCCTTCAAATTAGCTTGGTTATTTTTTGACAGTCTATAGTTCTTTGATCTATTTTATGATTTCACCTTTCACATGCTAAGCATTTGATATGTAGCCACATTATCTCTCTCTAATGAATGTAGTATCTGATTTTCTTGGCAAGATCCAAACCTTTTTGTTTAACTGGCTGTCAGTAACGGTGGGTTCTTTGCTTGTGTGTTTGGTCATCTTTTATTGTGACTTCATGTTTACTAATCTTAATGTGTAGAAGTAACTCAGACCTTACTTGGAGAACATCATTCTGAGAGGGTTTAAATTTATTTGTATCTGGAACCAGGGAGCACCAATAAAGTCATGTTCGTATTGGCCTCTTACAATATCCAAAAATATCCTGAGTCTCGGAATCAGTCACTGGATTTGCCATTGGAGAAATTTCTCTTGTAATTATCCAGCTCTGTTTTCAGATCGATGGCTCTTGTCCCTTAAATATCCCCTCCCTTCCAGCCTGGCAATACATCTTTATATTTTATGCATTTCAATTACTTTGTGATTAAAACACTTTTCAAATTTTCTACTTCATCAAATGGACAGAAAACGATATTTGAAAAAAAACAATTTTCAAAATAAAATATTCAATATCCAGTCAACCTGCAGTTTGGCCTTCGGGCAGGACAAAGGCATTCACAACGTGTAAAGAATCAGAATGTTTATCTAAGAGTCTTCAGTATACATACCTGTAAAACAGCGAATTTAACAAAAAATGAAAATATTATATCCAGGGAAGAATGCATTTATCTCTGTAACTAAAGTACAGTCTGTACCCAAAAGTAGTTACACTTAGAGATCAGGCTTAGAGGACAAGCTGTTCAGAATGATCCAAGCAGACAAAAAGTACACGTTTCACAAATAAAGGAAATTAATGGAACATATAGAACAGACCTTGAGAGAAATTTAAGGTCTGAAATATATATAGAGAGAAGTACCTGATGGATGGTAAAAAGGAAGTATAAGCTCATATTTGAATGTAGTAATATTTTCCCTTTCATAAAAAAAATGGCATGGATCTTCAAGGAAAGAATTATACTACAAGTATATTTATTGGTTCTGCAGTAAATAGATTTTACAGAGGAATAAACCATATTCTTCATTGGTTCTCAAAGCTTAGAATCAAAACAAAAGCAGAAGACATAATTATGGCTACTAAATAGAAAGTAATTTCAAATTCCTAATATAGGAAAGGAGAGAAATGAGGAAGAAAAGAGAGCTGGAAAAAAAAAAAAAGAACAGATACAAACCTCTTAGAATAACATTCTTGCTATGATTGATGTACAAAGAATGGGCGTTTATACATGCTGCTAACAGTTGAAGGACTGACCATGAGGTATAAGGCAAATAATCACTAAATCGGGAGCATGGAAGACTATATGTTGAAAGTGGTCTACATATATTAACTCATCACCATAATAGTAGAATATTAACCAAAAAAACCTGAAAGAGAGAAGTACTAATAAAAATACATCATTTAAAAATAGCAACTTTGTATTAGTTTTCTACATCTGTTTGAAAATTTGTGACAAACTTAGTGACATAAAACGACACCTACTTATTCTTTTACCGTTCTATAGGTCAGAAGTCTGACCGGCTCATCCGGGTTCTGCGTTCAGGGTTTTGCGACACCGGAAGCTCAGGGGAAGAATCCACTTCCAAGCTATTCATGTTGTTGGTAGAATTCATGTCCATGTCACTGTAGAACTGAACCTTGATTTCTGTTCTGGCTTTTGGTCAGAGGATGCTGTCTGCTTCTAGAGGCACTTGTATTCCTTCTCCATGGCTATCCCTATCTTTAAATGAACAGTGATACTTCAAGTCCATCTTGCCTTGAGAATTTCCCCAACTTTCCCTACTGCCTTCCGCTTTTCCTTCCCTTTACGCCTCCTTTTCACCTTCATATTCTGCTACTAGTCAGAGAGAGTTCTATGACTTTAAAGGGTTTGTATGATGAGATCAGGTCCATGCCTTTTGAAGGTCAACTGTGGAATATCACATAAGACACCCACAGAGAATGATATATCATGACTGTCACAGGGCCTAGGGATGAAGTGATGTGGCATCTTGGGGCCACTTCTAGAAACTCTGCTTGCCACAGAATTTGTTTCTAGAAAATCTCAAGAGAAATGCCTGGGATTATTTTTTTTTTCCCTATGGGGAAGATGGTTGGAGCTTAGATGATGCCAAATATGCTAGCAATTTAATTTTCTATTTTAAGAAAGACAAGAAATCAATTCTGTGGTAAAATAATAAGTTATTCAATCAATTTTTGGACTACTTACATGTGTTAGGCAAAAATAGATTTTGCTGTCTATTTTATACTACAGAATAATAAAACATAAGAATGCAATATGTTAGAAGCAGAGAAAGCAAATATTTTAAATGTAAGATTACTTAGAAAGACATGTTTTGGGGCGCCTGGGTGGCTCAGTCGGTTAAGCGTCTGACTTCAGCTCAGGTCACGATCTCGCGGTCCGTGAGTTCGAGCCCCGCGTCGGGCTCTGGGCTGATGGCTCAGAGCCTGGAGCCTGTTTCAGATTCTGTGTCTCCCTCTCTCTCTGCCCTCCCCCATTCATGCTCTGTCTCTCTCTGTCTCAAAAAATAAATAAACGTTAAAAAAAATTAAAAAAAAAGACATGTTTTATTTTATAATACCTTAACTTTTTAACAATTATCATAAATAGAGTTAAACAATCCAAAGTGAACCAGAATAAAGATTGCAACTTACAAAAAAAAAATGATTACTATACAGTATATCTTAAAATAACAAAAATGAAAAAAAATTGAAATTTTACATGGCTCATTAGAATAATGGATCAAATATATTAACAAATAATTCACAGTGGGAAATAGAAGTGGCTTATAAATTTATGGAAGGATGTTAATCTTACTGTAACCAAGAAAAATGAGAATCGAGAATAAAATGAAATACTGTTTTCCTCACCTGATTAGCAATTAAAAAGTATACACTTTACACCACTTCAGGGACACCTTAACTATCCTCTCTGACTGGGTCTATTTCTCCTAATTTATATATTGCTGGAATCTTGAAAATTCACATTGCGCTATTAGTTAAGTAGCAACTTCATACTTATAATTAATATCTGCCTCTCCACTAGTTAATTCTCAGGGCTTAGCAAAATGTCTAGACTTTGAAAAACACTCACTAAATATATGTTTGAATGGATAAAAAAGAACTGTTAATGAGAATATGAGATAATGCATACTTTCATATATTCTTGCCAGGAGGAAAAGCTGCTGTAAATCTTTTTTTGGAAATAATCTGGAAATTCTTACTAAGAGTATAATGAACAAATATTTGACCAAACTATTTCATTTCTTTTTAAAAACTAAAAAAAATATATTGAGGTATAATTGAAATGTAACATTATATCAGTTTTAGGTATACAACCTAATGATTTGATATTTATATATATTGCAAAAAGTTTACCACAATAAGTCTAGTTAATATCCATCACCACACATGGTTACAAAAATTATTTTTTCTTGTGATGAGAATTTTTAAGATGTACTTTAGCAACTTTCAAATATACAGTATAGTATTATTAACTGTAGTCACCATCCTGTACATGACATCCTTATGACTTATTTATTTTATAATTGGAAGTTTATACCTTTTGACCTCCTTACCCATTTCACACCTTGTCCTCCAACCCCTGGCAACCACTGATCTCTTCTTCATATCTATGAGTAAGATTTTTTTTTTTAGATGCTACATATAAGTGAGATCATATGGTATTTGTCCTTTCTCTGTATGACTTATTTCACTTAACATAATGCCCTTGGGGCATCTGGGTGGCTCAGTAGGTCAAGTGGCTGACTATAGCTCATGATCTCACTCATGAACTCACGGTTCATGAGTTCAAGCCCTGTGTCGGGCTGTGTGCTGAGAGCTCAGAAGCTGGAGCCTGATTCAGGTTCTGTGTCTCCCTTTCTTTCTGTCCCTCCCCTGCTCTCTCTCTCTCTCTCAAAAATAAATAAGCATTAAAAAAATTTTTTTAAACCCATGATGCCCTCAATGTCCATCTATGTTGTCATAAATGGCAAAATTTCCTTCTTTTTAATGGCTGAATAATCTCTCTCTCTCTCCCTTTCTCTCTCTCTCTCTCTCTCTCTCTCTCTCTCTGTCCGTGTGTGTGTGTGTGTGTGTGTGTGTGTGCGCGCGCGCACGCGTGACATCTTAATTATCTATTCATCCATCAATAGTCATAGGTTTCTTCTATGTCTTAACTTTTATAAATAACACTGCAATGAGCCTGGGGGTGAATGTATCTTTTTCAGTTAGTTTTTTTGTTTTCTTTAGAAGTTACTTAGAAGTGGAATGGCCGGATCATATGGTAGTTCTATTTTTAATTTTTTGAGGAACCTCCATACTGTTTTAGGTAGTGGCTGCACCAATTTACATTCCCATCAACAGTGCACAAAGGTTACCTTTTCCCCACATCCTTACCAACACTTGTGATTTTTTAGGGGTTTTTTTGTTGTTTATAATAGCAGATGTGAAATGATACATCATTGTGGTTTTGATTTGCATTTCCCTGATGATTAGTGATTCTGAGCACCTTTTGATGTACCTGTTGGCCATCTTTGAAAATGTCTATTCAGATCCTCGGCCTATTTTTAAATTGGATTTCTTTTAGGGGTGGCTATTAATTTGTATGAGTTCTTTACATAATTTAGATATTAACTCCTTATCAGATCTATGATTTGCAAATATTTTCTCCCATTTCATTAGTTGTTTTTTTCATTTTATTGATGATATTCTTTACTGTACAGAAGCTCTTTAGTTTGATGTAATCTACTCGTTATTTTCCCTTTTTTGCCTTTGTGAGAACCAATTTTTAATATCTGAAGACAGATTTGCTGATTTTATCATCTCATTACCTATTAGTTAATACCAAAGTAAAAATAATAATGTACTTATCAAAAGGAAGAACCAAAGAATAATTTGCTCAGTTGTTTAAGACATTTCATATTTAAATTTTTCTTCAAATATTCAGCATTTTATGTAATGGCTTGTCACTCAGTTGTTCTAACTTCATTGCTTTCTTAACTTTATGAACCTTATGAACTGAACACTGAGGAATATTTCCTCCTACCTTGGAGGAGGTCAGTCATCTCTCATGGATTTTTTATAAGTTATTTCATAAGTAATTTATCAAAATTCAATTTTGTTCCATACCCTTCTAAATTGATTCAGACTAGAAATACTGTAACTGCAATAGAGAATGACATTCATAGCTATTTACCATAATCAAATGTATACAAATCCCAAGTTTATAAGCCAAAGTAAGCTTTAAGAGATTCTTAAAATGTATTGCATATCGCACACCAAATAAGCAATACCGGCTGATGATAAGTATCAGGGCACTTAGTATTGGGAGTCCTCTAGCCAGATGCCATTTTGTTTCAACATTTTTATACATTTTGCCATAAAATCTTGCACCACTGCCCAGTTCCCATTTTTAAATTACATTACTTTAAAAACTTGGAAGATAACAGAGTATATTTAAAGATAATATGTACTCCCCACTAAGAGAGACTTCTTCCTTTCAAAGGTTAATGAAAGCAGCTAGTGATAACTAACCTTGGAATATGTAAAACTGTATTTAGGTTCAGACTAGTTGTACTTACTGGAAGTGGTGGTGGTAAACACATTATAGTTTTCATAAACTACTATATCTAACTTTTGACTAATACTCTTTTTAACTGAAAACAATCGCTTAATTAATAAAATAGACAAAGTAAAAAAACTTTACCAAGAGAAACATGTTACACACATTCCTTAAAAAAACAGTATTTAACCATAAAACCTCTCCTTCCTACCAATGAATGTGATCTGAAGAAAAATCAATGGTCATAAAACGAAAAACCTATATCAACATTAGAAAAAAGAGAAGGCTGACAGGCTGATTTCAAAATGCTAGAAAGTAAGAATTTCTCCCCGATGCAGGGAAGTTGCAAATAGAAGAAACACTATCAAACATGTAATTGAGTAACTACAGCTACTTAATAAGTAGCCAAGAATTTATTGGCTCTAATTGTTTTTAAGCGCAATGTGTACTTTACCTACAGCATTTGGGGAATACAGAGAAGGGTGTGAGTCGACCTTGACCTACTGAGAGACACTCTGGCGGGAGGGCCCACTTGTCTGTATTCACCAAGCCTTCGTGGGTATTTGGATGTATGTTCAAGTTTGAGAGACACGACAGCAGACTGACGTTTTCAAAATATTGTAATAAACAAGAACATCATCATCATAACTGAGGCATTGTATTGTGCCATAAATAGAATAAGAGTTAAATAAATACAGAGGGAATGTAGAATGGTTCCGTATTTCCTTCTCATTGTAATGTAAACAGAGAGATACATGGATTCAATGACCAGGTGACTTTGTCTTAGAAACAAAACACTGAGAGTGGCGGGACCGTTTGCCATGAGTCCACACAGGTTAAAGATAAGGAAAGATCTAAATAGAGCAGGGGCAATGACAATGGGCTAAAGACAAAGTGCACTTGATGTGTGTGTGGCACATATTTGCCAAGAATGTATAAGTGATTGGGTCCAAGAAATGAACTTAAAGGGAGTAAAAAGAACTGAGAAGGAGTGTCTCTTTGGGTCCCTGGGTATACAAATGAAGTGCTGAGCACAAGGTGGTTGCTTAACAGCTGCTTTATTAAATGGAAGCCAATTCATTGGAATAAAAAATGAAAAGCTGTGGTGTATGTCACGTCTTCTGTGAAGGCAAACCTGGCCAATGATGATGGGGCTTCTCTTCAGCCATGAGAGAGAATTCAACTTATTTTTTAAGTTCATATAACCCTGCCACTCCAATCAGCCAAGGACACAAGAGAATAAGAAACTATATGCCAACCTTGCCTATGAGCAAATATTCAAAAACACAAAAAATAAAATGGAATTACTGCAGGGATATATTACAAGACTATAATTCCATCTCAATTAAGATTTATTTATGAGAATAAGAATTCTCTAACCACAGAATAACTATTAATATATTTCAATAAATGTGAGGATTAAATGTGTATAATTAATTAGATATAGGAAACTATTTTAAAAATTCAACATAAATCGGTGCGTAAGGTGATTAAAACCCAAAAGTAAGAATGGAATTCATCTTCGTTGAATAAAAATGTTTGCTGGAGAAAAATATGTATACAAGAAAGCTTCAGCAATAATTGTACTGCGTTTTGAAATTTAGATGCTTTCTCTATAAAACCAGAATGGCCAGTGTCCTGTTACTATTTCATTCAATTATGTATTGGGTGTTGAATACAAATAGCACAGTGAAGAAGTGATGACAATAGAGAAAAGACATACAGAGGCAAAACTGTTATTTATAGATGATAGTGTCATCTTCCTAGAAAATGTAGATAAATAACTTACAAGACATTAAAACTAGCATAAAAGAGTAACAAACTGCCAGATATAATTCAACATAAAACCATCAATTGCTGTCTATACATCTAGGAAATTGAAGAAAAGAGAGATCCTATTTGCAAAGGGAAAGAGAAAGAAAGAAAGAAAGAAAGAGAGGAAGGAGGAGGGAGGAGTATCAAACAAATATGTGTAAGAAAGTGGTGGAGAAGTTATCAAACTCGTACTAAATGACAGGGGAAAAAAAGATGAAAAAAATGAAAAGATAAACTAGATGTGTGAACAGGGTGAGTTAATATTGTAAAGACATCAGTTTGCCCCAAAAGTAGTCTATAAATTCAATTCAACAACAGTCAAGTCCCCAAATGGAATTTTGTTAGAAAGTGACAATGTGATTCTAAAAGTTACCTGAAATAGTAATTGTGGAAACTTGGAGATAATTTTTCAATAGATGAAAGATATGCCACTTGCAAGGGAGCTTGGGAAATACCATTCCCAGTGATAGAGCAGGGATATATACAAGAGCAGACAGGCAAATGTCCAGCACAGTCTTATCCTCTTAATAAAATATCCCTTTGAGTTTCTGCTGAAATTGCTTCATTCACAAGAATAAAATATGTGAAGCAGGGAGAATGAAAATTTGATTTCTAGCCGGACTCTCTTGTATAGAGATTCAGGATCTTCAATGTTGTATTCTGGCTGGTGACTAAAATAACTTTTCCTTAAGAGATGCTTTCCCCAAGCCTAATCTACCTGAGAAATGGAAGATCTAAATATGAGGATTAAATAGCTTATTTATTTATTTTTCTCCAAGCTGCTATTCTTTCAACATTCTCCTTTGAAATATGAATTCATAAATTTTAAATGGACAGATTTCATTTCTAAGTCAGTAATAATTTACTGTTAAGCCAAAGATTTAATTAGCTAACATTTTTTAAAAAACCACGATGCCCCCCAACATCACTTCTTTTGGAGCTGTCTGTTCCGCAGTCTCCTTTACTGACATCCATGCTCTAGAAGGCAAATATCTTTGATGAAAACTGATAAAACAAATTGTCTATCACCTCTGTTATAATATGTGAAATACACTGTATTTTATAAAGCACGTTTTCTTTCTTTCCCCACTAAGTTTTAATATCTAATGTTTAAAAATATATATTGCTTTAAAATCTGAACAAGTTATGATATTTTTTTCAGGAAATAATTCAATGTTCATTTTCTTATGGCCCTTGTGTATCATATTTACTGTAGGGTCTATAACAAATAAGCTTATAAAATACAATCAGAATGACATCAGTAGAAATGGGGGAGTAAAGAGCTCCAAAATATGGCCATTCACAAAAGCAACGACAAAAACAACAAAAACTGTTAGAGTCAACTTTTACAGAACTAAACTCTAACAAAAAGCCTGCAACAATTAGAAGAGTGTTTACTCTAGAAAAGTGCTTGAATCTCAGTAAAGGTAGTGAGTTTTCTGGCATTATAACTTATTCTAGTCTCATCTCTGGCTTACCAGCTCAGCCCAGTGCAGCGTTAGCCTTAAATGTAATAGTCCACATTCCTAGCATCAATACTGCAGGGAGCAGAATGTATCTAATTTGCAAAGAATTGTAATTATTTGTGTTGACCTGTCTAGTGGCTCCTGGGAGGACTGGCTCAAAAAGATTGTTTCTATTTCTACTAATTGAGAACTCGCTCAGCACTAAAGCTGCTACCTGAGAGGCATTTGTCAAAAACATTGACAATGTAGCAGTCCTCCAAACGTCTAGGTAGTCCCCTTTAGCCAGTAAATTGTTGCCCTAGGCCTTGATGATCTATTCCATTGTCGATAAATATGTATATATATATTTTGATCGTATAGATTAAGTAATACCCTTACTGGCTGACCATCCATTGTACTTCTAGGAACCAACTCCATGGCATTCTATAGGTCAAACCTTTTTGGCGGCTTGCTACTCGTTTTTAGTAATTATGGCTACTTTGGTTCTGAAGATTAAGCACGGCAACCTGACCTCTATTATTTTGGGATCTCAGAATTCCATTGGTAACTAGGCAGCTCTGTTCTTTCACAACTTTAGTTATATTCAGCCTTGGTGTTATGGAGGACAGCTGCCACTGAGCTTCTCAATGATGATAGTGCCACCTCACCAGTACACTCTTTGTCACTTTGGTAAAGGGTGCCATCCAGCCTGTTCATGAAATATAGCACCTGGTGGGTCTTCAGACCTGACATAGTATATTCATTCTAGCACTGCCACTTGTGAGCTTTCTTATTCTTTCCTTCACAATCTGCCATAGATATTCTGACTTTTCTCCCTCATTTGGTAAGGGTTATCAAGTTCTCAAACTATCAAGAGTCATTCTACTAGCACAGTGTTCCAGGGTGTTTGGCAGATCACTTATTCCTATGTCCTGGGCTAGGGTTTATATACCAGTACACTCATCATTATCCAACTTTATGTCTCTCTTGATTTAGCAGCCTCGGTATCTTTCACATTAGTATATGTTGGCTTGGCCCTACATTTAATGTATAGCCTTTTCCACCCTTAGCTGAGCCAGAAATCCCCCTCAGTGATTTTTGCTGACATTTAATGCTTCATATATGTTGGGTAACCATGAGGGGAGTTGTGAGCAGAACCCAAGAACAGCACTTCTTATTTTTTCAAGGCATTAACCTTTATTAAGTCTTTAAGTCATGGGAAGGAAGCATCAGGTATTAATTGGGAATAGTGATGCACATTTAGCAGAAGACTCCAGGAGTTCTGGGAATTCTGGAGTTTCAAGGTTCTAAAATGCAACCTACATGACTCAATCCCTAAGTCTTGGAACCCAAGTCTTAAGACTTACACTCATGGCAAAATTGAGAGAAAGATATAGAGATTTCCAATAACCCCCTGTCTCTGAACATGCATGCATGATAGCTACTTCATTATCATTTTATATTTAATACTTAACACTTTAATAATTTATTTTGTTTACCTCTACAGTATAGCAGAGAAGAGTATACACTTTCATGTAGCAGTTTAGGACCTGCCACAAAACATGAGTCAGAGAATTTTTTGTTTCAATTTTTGTTGGAATTATTCTCTTAGATTTGTTGAATGTCAAATGATTGAATACATACTACTTTTGCAATGTATTATCATTTATAGGCAAATTTTTATGTTGACCAACAACTGTTAACCTCATAATGACACCGGGTCATTTGTGTTGTTTAATAACTAATAATAATTACAGACATTTGCAAAATATTTCACTACTTGACATTATATTTTAACATATTAGTATCACACACTCATACAATAGAATTATGTATAAGATTTGGAAAATGTGGTTAAATATTACAAAGAAAAATGTCTGTTGTTTTGTTTAGTTAAAAAATGGTCAAGATGGCATTATAGAAGGATCCTGAAATCACTTCCTCCCACTTTCTCCCACATATCCCCTAAGTGAACATTTTGGAACAGATCAATCTCAAGAAAAAAAGATAACATGGAGAAGTTGAATGTTTGGAAATTGATAGTGTTAACCCATACTTACATGCTTTTTACAATATCTTTGTGTTTCGCTAGGGTCTTACATCCCCATGTTTGGAGACTACTATTGAAGATATATTTTTATTCAGTAGAGGATTTATATGTGAGTTATATTCAACAACATGAATTAACGTATGTACTGATGCTAGCCCCATGGTGACATTAATGGTATATTAATACCTAGAATCTAAAAGATGACATAGTGCCATTCTCTTTGTCTCATTTCTCCTTCTTTTGCATAATTAGTTAAATATTTCTATGTTTTATCAGCATTTATTTATATGTAAATAAATGTGAAATGTGATCTGGTCTCTTTTTCACTTGTTCTCCCTCACCCTCACGTGTATCCATTTCTACTAACTTTTGTCTATAACACTGGATCTGGTAGCCTACAAACTACATTGCCCAAGCTCACATGATAGCTGTTAGACTTTGCCAGAAGGAAGAAACCATGGTAGATTAGAAGAGAGAAAGGAAGAAAGGAAAAGAGCACTTCTCTCTTCTCTTACTGCTTTCAGATGCACCTTTGAAAGTAGCTGCCTTCTTTCTATGTTAGAAAATTCAAGCACTGCTTCTTTTTTGGTGAATCATGTAGGGAGCTCCACTGTAATTGAACTCTGGAAGGATAGGTTTTTTTCTTTCCAGTTCTAGGCTTGGCTGACAAGAACCCCAGTAGTATAGAACCAAGCATCCAGGATCTTGGAGGCACCATTTCTTTCTTTACTCATCCTCCCTAGTTCCATGAATGGGAGTGGCTTCTCCTTTGTTTTTAATGTTTATTTTTGTTTTTGAGAGAGAGAGAGAGTGAGGGACAGAGAGAGAGAGAGAGAGAACAGGAGGACAGAGAGAGAGGGAGACACAGATCTGAAGCAGGCTCCAGGCTCTGAGCTGTCAGCACAGAACCAGACTCGGGGCTTGAACTCAAGAACCATAATGACCTGAGCCGAAGTTGGACACTTAATGGACTGAGCCACCCAGGCACCCCAGGAGTGGCTTCTAAAGTTACTGGCACTAGGTATCAGTCTTTTGTTTGTTTATTTATTCTCCAATACTCTTTTTCCTTCCCACATCTTCGAATCGACAGGGAACAAATCCCCTTTATTTAATTAGAAGGAATTAAAATTTGTAAAAATTAAATTAAAAAAACCTGGGATTTTTGTTTTATTTTATTATCTTCCCTAATTGAATCCTGTCTGATGAAGTAATTAATATGAAACTGAATAGTAAACACAAGTCTAGCTAGGTAAGGAAAGAGTTAAGCTGAACAGAGCTTTATTTTCAACTTCACTGAGAATTTAAAACTTCTTATTCATGTCAAGATGATGTACAAAGTCATGAGTGAGCCCTGGAAGACATAGAACTCGCCACATATTGGACGTTTGGTAATTGATGTACTTCCTCCTTAGAAGCTACTTATGTGTGTTTGAGTTGTCCTTCTCTTTTAAACTTCATTTTAGTTAAACTTTCTCTTTTTAGATTATTGTACATTCCCATACAGTTTTAAGACATAATACAGAGAGATCTCAAGCACACTTTACATCTATAGCACAATATCATAACCAGGACATTGATATCTTGTTCAGATTTCCGGTTTTACTCACTGGGTTTATTTGTGGGTGTTTACTTCTATGAAATATATTGCACGTGTAGGTTCATGTATCCAAAAGCAGTTTTAATATAAAACATTCCTATTACCACACGGACTCTTCGACTTGCACTTTTACAACAACAATCTCTTCTTTCTGTGCTCATCCATTCCTTAAATACTAGCAACGACTAGTCTGTTCTCCATTTTTATAATTGTGTCATTTCAGAAATGTTACCTAAAATGGAACAATACAGCATGGAAACTTTTTTTTGTTTGTTTATTTATTTTGAGAGAAAGAAAAAGCATGAGAGGGGGAGGGGCAGAGAGAGAGGGAGAGACAACCCTAAACAGGCTCTGCCCTGTGAGCGCAGAGCCCCATGGGGCGCTCAAACCCACAAACCGCAAGATCACGACCTGAGCCAAAGACCTGAGCCGAAATGAAGAGTCCGAAGGTTGGGGCAGCTGGGTGACTCAGTTGGTTAGGTGTCCTACTTTGATTTAGGCTCAGGTCATGATCTTGTGGTTTATGGGTTCGAGCCTCCCATCGGGCTCTGTGCCAACAGTGAGGAGCCTGCTTGGGATTCTGCCCTTCCCCTGCTCACATGTTCATGCACACTCTCTCTCTCTCTCTCTCTCTCTCTCAAGAATAAATAATTAAATTTTAAAAAATTAAAAAAAAAAAAAAGTCAGACGCTTAACCACCTGAGCCACCCAGGCACTCCCAGCATGGAAACTTTTAAGAATGGCTTTTTTCACTCACTCTATTTCCTTTGAGATTCTTCCAAATGGCCATGTGTATCAAGAGTTCATTCTTTCTTATTGGTGAGTAGAATTCCATAGTTTGGATGTGCCACAGTTTAATTATTTCACTGCTGAAGGCCACCTGGGTCCTATGTGGTCTTTGGCTCTTCTACAAATACAACTGCCATGAACAACTTGCGTGCAGGTTTTTACGTGAACGTACATTTCCTTGTCTCCGGGATAAATGCGCAAGGGTGCAATTTCTGTGTATGTGGAGATCTCTTGTTTAGTTTTATAAGGAGCGGCCGAATTGCAAGCTATCCCAACGGCTAAAATTAAAAATACTGAAAACACCAAAAGCGTTGGAGAGGATGCAAAGAAACTGATCACTCATGCGTAACTGGTGAGAATGTAGGAAAGGATACAGCCACTCAGGGAAAGTTTGGCAGGGGTTTTTTTTTTTTTTCCTTTTTTTTAACTTTCAAAAACTACTTGAAGGTACCTTTCTATCGTGGCCCGCTGCAGCCCTTCTTCAATCATGAACCCCAGAACGGCCACTTCTCTCCGCAGTCCGACTGAATGAGCGATGACCTGCTCGCTAACCTCTAACACATTTCCAACAATGCTGACATGATAGAGAGGAAATTGCCTGCAGTGTGGATATACATTAACAAAGCAGTTTTTCACAGATGTCTTTGAGGAATCTTTATAAATTACTGTGGCCATTGTAAACACACAACAGAAGAAAAATGCTAAACCTTGTAAAACATGGGCTATTCATTAGAAAATGCTTTTGTGGCATAATGTTAGTGTGTATTTGAAAATGTTTTTAAGCCCCACAAGGAAAACGCTTTGCATCTGATGAAACAGAAAGGGTTATTAATGGAGACCGAAGAACACAGAAAACAGCTGTTTAGGAAAAAGCGCCGCAAAATGCTTGAATTTTATCCGCGTCTTTCAACTTGAATTCTGTAGTAAAAAGGCAGTTTGCTAAATACAAACCCAATAAGTATTTGGAAAACATAACCTACAAAAAAAAAAAATCAAAAGCTTATTATATGATATAGATGTATTTATGCAAGGAGATCCTTCAACCTTGATGATGACGAAGATGATGATTTGCAATTCACGTTTTAACAAATGAAGAGAAGACATGTAAACTGAGTCATTTATCCTAATGACAGATGTGCAGATAATGGTTCAAAAAAATAAAAATAAGCACATAAGTAAGAACATTTCATGAGAGGCAAAGATTAACGCAATCCAAGACATACCGTGAGAACCAATTGAAAGCTTCAGATTTAAACTGGGGGGAAAATTAAAATATATACACATCTTTTTCCTGTTTTATTGCAAAGGAAATAGTCTTTACAGACTAATTAAAAATCAGGTGTAAGCAAAAGATAGCAGAGCAATTCAGACAGAAATATTAAGAATTTAGGAATTTTGTCACATGCTTTTTAAAACATTGTAGCGTGAAGACCTTAATATTTCCCTAAATTAATATATTTTGAACAACTACATAGTATTGCATTAATGGAATATATAACAAATTAAATAAACCCCCAGAGTTTATACTTTCATTAATTTAAAATATTTTGGTATTAGAAAAACACTGCAGTGGTCATATTTTATACACACAAACACACACACACACACACACACACACACACACACACACATATCCTATACTATCTTTGGACATTTGTCTATTATTTGGGAAAGCTCCTAGCATAAGTAAAAGGTCAATAGCATTTTTCATAGTTAAAGTTTTAAGACATATTGCCTAATTCTTTAAAGAAATGTGTCCTGGGGCGCCTGGGTGGCTCAGTTGGTTGAGCATTGGACTTCGGCTCAGGTCATGATCTCACAGTTTGTGAGTTCAAGCCCCGCATCAGGCTCTGTGCTGACTGCATGCTCAGAGCCTGGAGCCTGCTTCAGATTCTGTCTCCTTCTCTCTCTGCCCCTCCCCCGCTCACGCTTTGTCTCACTCTGTTTCTCAAAAATAAATAAAACGTAAAAAAAAAAAAAATTAAAGAAATGTGTCCCAATTTGCATTCCAACTGATAGCATATATTCCTGTCAGTTAATTCACATCTGAACAATCTGGATATTTGTGTACTAATCTCATAAGGAAAACTGTTATCTTAATTTTCATCTCTTTAATTAGCCTTAAAATTTTAAATTTTCCTATGTTGCCATGTTTCTTATGAGCATTTTTTTTAATGTTTTATTTATTTTTGAGCGAGAAAGAGACAGAGCATGCGCCTGCCAGCAGGGGAGGGGCAGAGAAAGGGGGTGGGGGACAAAGGGTCCCAAGTGGGCTCCATGCTGACAGCAGCAAGACTGATATGAGGCTCGAACTCATGAACCCTGAGATCATGACTTGAGCCAAAGTCGGACATGCAAATGACTGAGCCACCCCAGCACCCCTATGAACATTTGTTTCAATAAAATTTTCTAAATGCCGTTTCTTTAAACCATCTTTATGGACATTTCTATGTTCATATTTTCTAATTAATTTAAAAGGTTTTCTATATATAGTTCTGGTATTTTGTAAATATTTCCCCAGTTGGTCATTTTATTTATAGTTATTTTCAACATAAAAATTCTTAAGTTTTCTATAGAAAAAATATTTTTTCATTTTTATGTTTCATTCTAGGAGTTGCTCTTAGAAGGCTA